>NC_030990.1:1779181-1942060 GCF_000149955.1 Fusarium oxysporum f. sp. lycopersici 4287
CCCAGGGCCAGATACTCCCGCCAAGCGCAAGCTCGAACTCGAGCTTCAGAACCTTGCTCTACGTGTTGGAAAGCTCGAGAGCCAGGCCTCAGCTACCTCTCCATTCCCAGAAACGCCCAACGAGGTTATTGACACTCTTTTTGGCGAAGAGGCTCAGGCTGTGGCGGTCCGTCCCAAGCCTAAAGTCTTTCACGCCCAAGGTAGCCTGCACTCTCCGCATCTGCCATCTTATCAGCTGACCGAAGAAGCCCTTGAAGGACTTCGAGAACATGTGGACGACCAATCCAAGTTACTCGATAGTCAGCGCCAGGAGCTCGCTGGTGTAAATGCTCAGCTCTTGGAGCAGAAGCAGCTACAAGAGCGAGCCCTCGAGATCCTCGAGCAGGAACGTATTGCTACTCTGGAGCGCGAGCTTTGGAAGCATCAGAAAGCCAACGAGGCTTTCCAAAAGGCTCTACGAGAAATTGGAGAGATTGTTACAGCCGTTGCTCGCGGTGATTTGACCATGAAGGTTCGCATGAACACTGTTGAAATGGACCCTGAAATCACAACATTCAAGCGCACTATCAACGCTATGATGGACCAGCTGCAAATATTTGCTAGCGAAGTCTCGCGAGTCGCTCGTGAAGTCGGTACCGAAGGATTGCTTGGTGGCCAAGCCCGTATCGGCGGCGTCGACGGAACATGGAAGGAATTGACTGACAACGGTATATTCACATTTCCCAAAGTCTTTCGTACCACAAATTGCTAACCGCCTGTACAGTAAACGTTATGGCCCAGAATCTTACTGATCAAGGTTTGCAACTTTGCCTGGATTACGAAATTGATATTCTGTGACTAACAAGTCTCTAGTGAGGGAGATAGCATCGGTTACCACCGCCGTGGCCCACGGCGATCTGACTAAAAAGATCGAACGACCTGCCAGAGGCGAGATATTGCAATTACAACAAACGATTAACACCATGGTGGACCAATTACGAACATTTGCTTCTGAAGTCACACGTGTAGCGAGAGATGTCGGGACCGAAGGCATGTTAGGCGGGCAAGCCGATGTTGGGGGAGTGCAGGGCATGTGGAACGATCTCACCGTCAATGTCAATGCCATGGCCAACAACTTGACGACTCAAGTGCGCGACATTATCAAGGTTACCACAGCTGTCGCCAAGGGAGATCTTACACAAAAGGTCCAAGCCGATTGCAGGGGAGAGATATTCGAGCTCAAGTCAACCATCAACTCCATGGTTGACCAGCTGCAACAGTTCGCCCGCGAGGTTACCAAGATTGCCCGTGAAGTCGGAACCGAAGGACGCCTGGGAGGGCAGGCCACTGTGCATGATGTTGAAGGCACCTGGAGGGATCTGACAGAGAACGTCAACGGCATGGCCATGAACTTGACCACTCAAGTACGAGAAATTGCCAAGGTTACAACAGCTGTCGCCAAAGGTGACTTGACAAAGAAGATTGGGGTTGAGGTCAAGGGTGAAATTGCAGAACTGAAGAACACCATTAACCAGATGGTGGATCGTCTTGGTACGTTTGCCGTTGAGGTGAGCAAGGTAGCCAGGGAAGTAGGCACAGATGGAACATTGGGTGGACAGGCTCAAGTTGCCAATGTTGAAGGTAAATGGAAGGATCTCACAGAAAACGTCAACACAATGGCGTCAAATCTCACAGTCCAGGTAAGGCTCAGATGTCTACTCAGAAAGCTCAAATTTGGCATGGTCACTAACCAAATCCTAGGTCCGAAGTATCTCAACGGTTACTCAAGCCATTGCGAACGGCGACATGAGCCAGAAGATCAAGGTCGAAGCAAATGGAGAGATACAAGTGCTGAAAGAAACCATCAATAACATGGTTGACCGTTTGTCTAGCTTCTGTTACGAAGTGCAGCGAGTTGCAAAGGATGTGGGTGTTGATGGAAAGATGGGTGCTCAAGCCGACGTAGGTGGTCTAGACGGCCGCTGGAAAGAGATCACCACAGATGTCAACACAATGGCCAGTAACCTGGTAAGTAATCTTTGATGACCTTGCGGGAAACCCATTTTCTAACTCGTACAGACTACACAAGTGCGCGCCTTCTCAGATATAACCAACTTGGCCACCGACGGGGATTTCACCAAGCTAGTCGACGTCGAAGCATCGGGTGAGATGGACGAGCTCAAGCGCAAGATCAACCAGATGATTTCAAATCTGCGCGATTCTATTCAGCGTAATACTCAGGCCAGGGAAGCTGCCGAACTTGCCAACAAGACCAAGTCAGAGTTCCTCGCCAACATGTCCCATGAAATTCGAACGCCGATGAACGGTATCATCGGAATGACTCAACTGACATTGGACACCGATCTGACTCAATATCAGAGGGAGATGCTTAACATTGTCAATAATCTTGCCAATAGCCTCTTGACGATAATTGACGATATCTTGGATCTTTCCAAGATTGAAGCTCGGAGAATGGTCATTGAGGAGATTCCTTACACACTGCGTGGAACCGTCTTCAATGCCCTCAAGACTCTCGCTGTCAAGGCAAATGAGAAGTTCTTGGATCTCACCTACAAGGTCGATAGCTCCGTGCCTGACTACGTTATTGGCGACTCCTTCCGTCTCAGACAAATTATCCTCAACCTTGTTGGCAATGCTATCAAGTTCACAGAGCATGGTGAGGTCAGCCTAACGATCAAGGAGAGCATGGGGCAAAACAATGTCCGACCTGGAGAGTATGCGGTTGAGTTTGTCGTGGAGGACACGGGCATAGGAATCGCCCAAGATAAACTGGATTTGATCTTCGACACGTTCCAACAAGCGGATGGTTCCATGACGCGCAAGTTTGGCGGAACAGGTCTAGGTCTATCTATTTCGAAACGACTCGTCAATCTCATGGGTGGTGATCTCTGGGTAAACAGTGAACATGGCAAGGGCAGTGAATTTCACTTCACATGCTTAGTCAAGCTTGCTCCTGACGATGCTGCTCTGATCGAGCAACAGATCCGCCCCTACCGAGGTCATCAAGTGCTATTCGTCGACAAGGCCCAGTCGCAGAACGCCACCTCAATCAAGCCTATGCTTGAGAAGATCGGGCTGAAGCCTGTCGTTGTGGATTCGGAGAAGAGTCCTGCGCTGACTCGTCTTCAAAGCGGTGGCTCCCTTCCCTATGATGCTATCCTCGTCGATTCCATTGACACTGCGAGAAGGTTAAGAGCCGTGGACGATTTCAAGTACCTTCCTATCGTCTTGCTGGCACCAGTTGTTCACGTTAGTCTGAAGTCGTGCTTGGATCTGGGAATTACGTCGTATATGACCACGCCATGCAAGCTCATTGATCTAGGAAATGGCATGATTCCGGCTCTCGAGAACCGGGCGACACCTTCACTCGCTGACAACACGAAATCTTTCGAAATTCTGCTCGCCGAAGACAACACCGTCAACCAACGATTAGCAGTGAAAATTCTCGAGAAGTATCACCATGTGGTAACAGTGGTTGGTAACGGCTGGGAAGCTGTCAAAGCCGTCCAAAGCAAGAAATTCGATGTCATTCTTATGGATGTACAAATGCCGATCATGGTAAGTATCAACATCGTCAAACTCAATCCTCGCAGTCATCGCGCAGACAGATTTACTAACGCTTCTGATTGTAGGGAGGCTTCGAAGCCACGGGCAAGATTCGAGAATACGAACGTGGCATAGGGAGCCACCGCACACCTATCATTGCTCTAACGGCCCACGCCATGATGGGTGACCGAGAGAAGTGTATCCAAGCTCAGATGGACGAGTATTTGTCCAAACCCTTGCAGCAAAACCATCTCATCCAGACGATCCTCAAGTGCGCGACGCTCGGCGGCCCTTTGCTTGAAAAGAATCGTGAACGGGAACTGGCACTTCATGCCGAGACGAAATCGAAGCACAAGGAGGGGGGACAGGGTCTGCTACGACCCACACTCGAGAGCCGCTCATTCACGAGTCGAGAACCTCTGTTGGGAAATGGCAAGGAGAGCCCTGCCATTCTGGCTACTGATGAGGATCCCCTGGCAAGAGCACGTCTTGACCTCTCTGATATGCGAAGTCTTACCAACTAACTGGTTCTCGCATTTCAGGCTTTCATGAGATCGCTCAGTCAGTAACGAGATGACGATGGATCACATGCCTACGTCCGTCATTGCGAAATACTACTGCACATTGTGAGGCAACCAGTTGAGATTCACCGCAGGGTCTTTTCCGGTCACCACACCACTCCTGTGCCCCTCGTGGATTTTGTGACAATACCAACTGTCTATCACGGGAGCTGGTGCATGAACTGGCCATGACCGACATGAAGTTCACGAACTTGAGGCACTGGTTGATTAAGCGACAGCGAATCATGATACCTGGCAAGGTCCAAAGCACTGTCTCGGCGTTCCTCACCTTCCATTTGCTTGAAGCTTGAGATGGATGTAATTCTTTTTTATCGCATTATATTTGTCATGTGGCGTTTCTGGGGTTTTCATGGGAGGACGATTACGTCAAACTTCCTGCAAAGAAGGACGTTTATCGATCCAGTTGCTCGTAACAACGACGTATATCGATTTAGATGAACATGATCCGACAACAAAAACATAAGTATACGATACATGTCGGCGACCACAGTTAGAATAAGGAAGGGACGATTGGAGAAGGGTCACTCGAGGATGGGGGGTTTCACATGGATTGCTGTTTGATCTTTTGCTCTACGGGTTTGCTCATCGCGTTTTGTCCGGTTTTTCTCTGTTCGTTCATGTTATTATTTCATTTTGCCCTTCTATACGGGGCTGGACATGAGCCTCTGAGCTCGAGGAGTACGTGGGATCGAAAGATAGGTGAGAGAATAGGGATGTCTTTTCAACGAAATAGGGAATGATTATCAAATGGCCGCTACCGTCCAGATATTTCAGGCATAAGAGTCTTTGGGGAAGAGATTGATGAATGGCTTGACACCCTGCTTCCCTTGTCTTGTCTACTATGTGAAATAATGTGAAGCCACTGCTCGAACTGGTTGGTCGCTTAGGTTGCATCCTTTTCAATCTTTTCTGCGTCGCCATTAGCACCGTCCAGTGATCTGCCCTTCTGATCTTTGTCTGCAGCTCCCGGGGAGCTGTTGGCCTTAGCTGCGGTGGCGGGCATCTGTGGGGTTTCTCTGGCTTCTAAAGCAGCGAGGATGGCATCGAGTCTGCTCTCAAGGTTTGAAAGATTATTCTCAAGGGCTGTGGCCGCTTGCTCGCCTCTATGGAGCCTTTGTGTCAGTTGCGGTTCTTAAAAATTCGCTCTTAGAGTTTGATGCCAAAGTAGCAGGGAGACGAAGGTCATGTCAAGGGTAGTGAGGTGTGTAGGAACAGGAACGACTGCGTCATACAAGCTGTGAAGATATCGTGATACGTCTATGCTAGGGATGCTCGCCTCGCTTGCGAGTCACCAAGACAGCCCAAGAACTTATATAACCAATGAAATGCATGTCGAGCGACTTAAGAATGTAGTGATACAAGGGTCAGGAGGCAATCGGAGACTTCCTTCACCGACGAAGTGACTGTACAATCCGGGAGATGCAAGGGTAGTGATGGGTGATTATCGGTGCCAATAGATGCCGATCTCCCGAGGACCTTGTTCAGCTGAGGTTCTTGAGATTCAGATTCTGAAAAATGGCATTTTGAAAATCGCCATCGCCATGGCTAAACGCTCTGGCCATAGCTAGGTGTCGAGCACGCCGGTAGGTGAATAGATCTGTGAACTGAGACTCAAGTCAAGGGATCTAGAGGCCGAGGAGTTCTTCGTTGCATGCAGGGTCCTACCAAAAAGTTGGACGGAAGCAATTCAGGTGATTTGATGGCAAATGGTGGCAAGGAGAATGTGTAAAACAGAAATGCGAGAGTGGGAAGACAGTGGATGGGAAGGATAGGTCGTGTGAGAGGGAGTGTGAATGTGAATAAACAGTGAGATGAACTGGGGAATGACGTTGAACTTTGGAATAGTATACCTAGCAAGGTCTCGGTAGGCCTGGAACAGAAAATTGTCAGTGAACGGACATGCAATATCATGCAATGCAGTGCAATAGCAATAGTGAGGGATAGATTGACAATGAGAGTAAAACGGGAGGGTGTGTGAACAGAAGAATGCTGACAACAAAATAGTGATATGATACCGGTATTCCCCCAAGGTCCAACCAACCCCAGGATCCAGGGATCGGAGATGCAGAATGCAGGATGCCAATGTGAATGCAGATGCAAATCAGGAGGGTTCGACTTGTGGCAGCCAAGCGAAGCGAGAAGGTCTCGACCAACTGGCTGGGTCTAGCTAAGGTATAAAACGTTCCACGGGCAGGCCGGGTCTAGACTTTTTGGGGTGGGAATAGACAGGGAATCAATGAATGGCATGTTGAGGAATGGTATTGAGATTGGGGAACAGAAAGAGCATTGTTTGTGACGCTTGGTTGTCAGATCGAACAACCGGTAAACAAATCGAACAAATATATCAACGATCATCTCGGCCATCATGGTGTTGTTTTGCTGCTATTCCGTAATTGGAGAGATGGCAAAGTGTGTCATCCCCACACGTTTTTGTTTGTTCTTTTGGAGCGGCAAAATGATATCGGAGCAACATATGTAGGAGAGTTCAAAAAAAAAAAAAAGAAAAAGAAAAAGATCATGACTTGACTCACCTGGGCCAAATCGGCATCCCCCGAACTTGAACCCGAGGCCGGAGGCTTTGTGGCTCGGTTGTTTGTGTCAGATGGGGCCATGGTGTTTAACTTCCTTTTTGCCGTCTAGACAGAGGCAAGTAATCAACGACAAGGAATAGGCAGGTCTTCAATGCGATGATTGGTTGAGCGGAACGAAGCAATTACCTCGTCTCTTGGTGGCCGTGGATGATATTGTTTGCGCTGTTTGTTGTAAGAGAACGGAGAAACTGAGGCTGTTCTGAAAAGAGCGGGCTGACTTTCGGTCCACATCCAATGATTGCGCTTGCTAGTGGTGGGATTCTCGCGTAGGCAATTACCTTAGCAACTCAGATGCTGCTATACCCTCTGCACCCACAAGCCTAACCTAAGGGTATAACCGTAAAGATCCATAGGTAGGTACGGATAACAGTAAGCCAGTGAAGAACCACTAACATCCAATTGTAGGTGCACTTTACAGTGGCCCTCTCGTGGAAATCTAATCAATACAATAGGTTGGTCTCAGGGGCGGCTGTAAAAGCACTTCTGCGTAGTACATCCTGCGAATAATAGCCCGCATAGCATCGAGTGACCATGCCATGGATGCCGCCAATTGTCTGGAAAGGAGAATATCTGAGATTATTGCATGCCTCAAATCACAACTCAGTCGCGTATACGGTATCTCAAAGTGGGCAATGCAGATAGTGATGGGGATATGGCAAATTTGGGTCTAGAACAATATCTCGATCCCGATTTTGACGGGCGCGAACACGGGCCGTCGAATGCGTCCATGGAGAGGAGAGAAAGGGGTGGCTTGTCAATGTCAACCCACGAGAGAAACTGAACAAGGGGTAGTTGAGCCTCGACTCTATTCATGAGCACAGACAACAATCACCACATTGGTCCAAACAATCGAGGAGGGACGGTGGGATTTTTTTGCAAGCTGATGCCATCTATTATTGACGATGGGCTGTGGATACGAAGCTCATTAAACAACTTTTGCAAAGTCTTCTCACACGAGCCAGACATATCTGGGAGGCTGGTATTGCCCTCTCAGACATGTAAGTTAAAGAATAGGTTACTACTATAGTTGGTTACTCCGTACTTCAGGTTTACTTGCCTCAATGCTCGGTAACAAGGAGATATCCCGAACAAACTACCTAGCAACGTGTCTTAGATCTGTGGGAAACTTTCAGATAATTCCCCCGTTATTAGGCACCCGTAATAAGAAACACAGGGAAGATATTATCCGAAGAATAAAGGATGGAATAGATAGTTTCCTGTCAGTTATGATTGAATGCATGAGTGCCGTGGCGGATCCATGGGCTCGATCGATTCGTCTAGACACATGCAACACATGCGCCACAGGCCTGGACCACGACGGATGGCGGTCACAACATGATCTGGGCCATTGTGGGTCGCCTCAAGACAACCGCAGCTGAGATTTTGGCATCAACGAGGGAGTGAGGAGATGGTTGTCAATATTGTTGCCAGGCCGAAGCAAAGCGACCGATCTACTGTGTCAAGGCGTTGGGCCTCTGAGACCAAGAGACAGATAACTGAAGCTGTTGTGAAAATTGCAAAAGTAGCTGAACAGGCGTGGGTACGACCATGATATGCACCCAACAAATCTCCTTTGGAATCTCATTTGGTCCGCATTTACATACGCATCAAAGTCGATGGCAAACCAACACGCCAGATCTCAACGTGCAGCTGCGTTACCACCCAGACTCTAAAAAAGGAATGTACTTCGTGAAGAGGAATTCTTGGAGTATGACATGAATACGTGCTTACATTTATGGGATGTACAGTAGGTAGTCGCTCTATCTTTATCCACTCCGCTAATAGGAAATAGTCAAAGTGTCTCTGAAACTCTCCGATCAACTAGGCTGACTGGGACTGGCACAAACCGGTGGAGTGCGCTGACAAGCCTGCAAGCTTGTCTTTGGCTATCGATCGAACTCGCCGCTCGCATCCATGTCTATGGCTGGGGTTCTAGATTCGACTGCGACCTAACAGCCCAGGTATCAGAGTGCCCCAGCACGATCAGTGTCGTAAATCGGGCAACTCTACTCGCAGTGTTGCATGTGGAGACGAGCACAGCAGCAGTGAGCGTAGCAAGTTAACTTACCTAGGTATCCAACAATCCGATGGCTAGGCACCTAGATAAAGAAGACCAGTTTGATGGTGTACAGGCCCCCCGCCGGTGCAAAATGGGCTACGGAGATTTCTTCGATAGGATCCATCGATTTACATAAACCTGGCTTGGCTACTCGGGGTAAGTTAGTTGCTGATCATTTCCTATGTTTTATCCGATGCGATTCCGTGTTCAAGTGCTGAAATACAAGTCCCAAGATGGTAAATTCATGTATACACTCATAATCTGAACTACCTGAGGTGCCTAGTACCTACTATACTTATAGCACCTAGTATCTAAGGCGTATATCTCCCCTGAGGTACCTTCGGTTGTAACTTACCGTACCTTAAGGTAGTACCTGTGTGCAAACGTGTCGAATGTGAACAAGCAAAAAAGCGCTTAAGCCCGGCCAATCAGATAGAGCAACAGCTAGCTGGAACCGATACCAAGTAGACTGGGATTATATTATACCTAGGCAGGCACAGAGGAAGATTAACAGGACATCCGGGAATAATAGCCCAGGAAAGCGGACTCGAAGCGGCCCCTTCCATGCACTCTATGCAGGGTTTGGACAGGGACCAACCAACTGCCTCTCTCCCTACCAGTTAGTGCACACCCTTTCCAAAGATCAGATATGTCCATTGCCCTGTCAGCCTATGCCCAGTGACCCTAGCATAATCCCATCACTTACACTTCGCTACTTACTCCCGTCAACGTTCTAGACTCAACATCGTGGAGAAATATTCGCCTTGATGCGCTTTACGCGACGCCGGGGAGTCGGTCATGAGCGTTTATTTTTGACATCAAAAACCACAATGCCCGAAACCTTTCGGGCACTGTAGCCTTCATATCTGTCTACCTAATCGGAGGCGGACGTTGGAGATACAGCCAGCCAGCCCAGGTAGCTCAGCCTCCTTCAACCCTCCAGGCGCCTAGTATGGCTAGTTAGGCTGCTGTCACAACAGCTGAGCACATACCGCCGGTAGTCTTTCGCTTCTCCCGAGAAAACCGGGGATTTTTGGATTCTGCGAGCTTAAAGCTTATTGGCTCAGCGACACGGACTATGCTCCGTGACCCTTTCTTTACATCATTCTTGACTTGCAAAACTGAATATTAGGCCATGATCAATTTCGCGATCGATCAAGATATCGCCAACTCAAGCTCAATATAATGGCCAAGGTGGCACAGTCCGAATAAGCCTCTGGGATCGAAACGAAAGATGCATGGCTGAATGGCTAAAGGGGGAGGCGTTACATTGAACGGGGAGCCGGCCACTCAATCCGTCACTATTCACCAATCCCAGGGCTCTGAGGGATCGAGATTCTAGACCCTTTGTCGAATTCCCATCCCGCTCATGGCGATTTTACCACCAGCTTTCGATTCACAATTACCGACACTACGTATTGTGGCTATCGAATGTTTGCAATGCCATCTGAGTGGCCGGACGATGAATAATCCCATCTTGCACATCTCGGTCGTTGATAGCCATTAACTTGCTACCTGTGAACTATCGCATACCCACTAAAAGCCACTATGCCTAATAGAACCAACTATCTTCCTCAGCTTCGGCTCGTCAACGCAGCAAATACCCAAATGGCCCAAACAGAATTAGACTATCAGAGCACCGGAGAAACAGAATCAAAGGAGGACTCCCGGAGATCGGTCGTGCGCTTTCACTCTGGATGACACTGCCCCATCATGGTAGAAAGGGTAAACACATGATGCCTTGGAACGAGTTCCAATATGCGTCATTCGACTTGAGGCATCAACCATCTGCGCAACATGACAAATTCTGGCGGCTGCACGAACGGACTTCCCAAAGACGTCGGTGGCCGTACCATGTGGCCCGTGAAAAGGGGACCTGGGGCATTTCTGAGCAAGCAGATCACCTGTTGGCGCGGCATCATAGGCGATTCGATCAAGGCCCTGCTCGATCATGGTGAAGTTGGAGTTCTGGCGTTGTGCGATCAGTAAGCCAAACCTCGATTTCAACAAAGGCGATGGCTCGATGGCGATCAGGAACAACCCACGAGCGGATTGTGGACAGCCCAGGGCGTGCGTCACTTATACCGGCTCCACACCCCCGGCTCGCAATAGCTCCGACCACCAGAACTCGACCCAGAAACTCCGTTTTAGTTAACCCACAACCACCTGGCTACCGACGAGCGTTGCCATTTGTAGAACAAGCTCAACTTCAACCCTGACCGTCCGTCTGTCACGCTTCTTTTAGCTGGTTGATGCACCGTCTCGGCGAGTTTCGAAGATCTTTGAGCCAGCTGCAGAGGAGGATGGGGAGACCACGTCCAAGAGCGTGACATTCTCACCCCATCACCCAGTCATCCCGTATCGTACCGTACGGGAGGCCACGACCGTTTCACGAATTGGGATCGAGATCTTACCCGTTACAGGTTCTGAGCTGCTGCGCTACCGACATGCTCCTGAGTTCGAGGGCTGGCAAAGCCTGGTGTGGACGGGTGACGCATGTAGCCAATGACTGTCATCTTGCCGTGTAGGGGCAAATCAATCAATCAAATTGACGGTTGATCGTCATGCCAAATTGCCACTTTCTGAATAGAGGATGCGATGCGCCAAACCCCATAACAGGCTTGCCCGCGTCCTTGGAACATCATGATGGGACCGCACGCTCTGTGGAACATCAAACAAACACCAGCAGCATCAGTATCAGCATCAGCAGTAGCAGCAATGGTGTGTATCTTTTCGATGAGTGTCGATTTCCATCCGACTTTCGATTTGGTGCTACCATCTCAAGCACCGCGTCGCATTTTCCTCTCAACACATCCGCCCATCCATTCATGGATGGCTCTGCTAGAACTCACAGTCACGGGCACCAGTAGCGTTGCGTTGTGTTGCGTTGAAGCGACATCAATATGCCCATGGTCCCAGATATCGTTCATGAATGCGTCAATTGGACCAATTTGGGGCATCTCGATGTTGTCTAGGTGCCGCCCTATCGTATACGTAGCCCGATGACAGGGCCTCGGGGGTCCACGCTTCTTGTTTTCGACCCATCTCGAGTCTGAACTGCATTTCTGTACGTACGTTGCTTAGCAATGTTCGTGCCAATTGTCCATAACTCCCAAGACCTAATATGATGGATGATGGACAATGATGATAATGCTCCGGTGTAGAATCGGCCCTTGCATCATTCATCTTTCTCGAACGTCAAAACTTGATACGCTCTATAACAGAAAAAGAAAGAGGCTGCGGATCAACAGCCAACCCAGAATTTAAGAGACAAGCGTGCCAAGGCTGTGTGCCCTTGACGGAAGATTAGACATACACCCTTCTTCCATACACGTCCACGCCCCCTTTAGGTTGAGTTGTGAACTGACTGGGCTAGACCATGCCCTCCTAGTTCTCTTGGAGCCTCTGAACAACAAGACCCCCCGAAGCGAGTGCCATGTAGGAATCTGATGTTTCTGTCCTTTTTCTGCCACTTGAACTCTCACGATTCTATCATCGCTTCCGAAACCCTGCTTTGCCTATTCCCATTCAACTAATCGTATTTATTCTTTTGCCGGTGGCTGCGGCACCTCCGACCCTGCCCCGTTTTCCCCTGGACCCTGTCTCTACCTCCATCTACATACAGCATCTGGATCCCACGATGCCCTGAACAAGAATCCCCCATCCCAATATTGGCTTTAACACCAGCTCCCCACAGAGCAACTCATCTTTGACCTGTCTTTCTTCGACAGCCCTCACACCCCCTCCCGTATGTCCACGACTGAAGCCCCGTCCCTACAGTCTAATTCTTATATTCGTCCTGCCTTGCCTTGCCTGTCTTTTGACTCTCACGCTCGCGCACACGCCAACAAGAGCCTAGGCCCAGAACATTTGATCCTCAACCGACCTGCAGCCAAACCTAACCCGGAGCCTGTCCCCTTGGATCTGTCACCTCACAGTCGTCTCATAAGTTTCAGTCCGAAGATCACCTGCCAATCCACGTCTCGTCACTGTCTTCGACATCTATCCCAGACGAGGTCTTGCGCCGCTGACAGACCGTGAGCTTTCATTCTTCTCTCATCGCGGTTGGACACAATACCCTCAACCCACCACCCACCACAGCACAGCACTTGCTCTTTGCAATCGAGATATCCGATTCCGCCTGTTGTCTCTGGGGGTGCCCGTAACTGCACTTCACTCCCTCTCGAACTCATCTCATCTATCCAACCTACTTGCTCGCCCTCTGTTGTTTCCCTTTCCTTTGAATTTCCAGCTTCTGCCTCAGAAAACTCTTTTCTATTCATCGTTGTGGCTTGTCAATTGACAAAGAATAACAACCCTTCACCATATGTCCCAACTCAGTTTCTTGTCCAAGGTCCGCTGCTCACCAATTGTCCGGCCCAATATCATTACATCTTGCTTGTACGTGCCTCCTATTTCTTTCGTCATTCTCCTACACCCCCTCCCCTTACCCTCTGCATGTTCACCAAAGACTTTATGCCCTTCAATGCAATCATCAGGCCCTCTGCCTCTCGATCCTTGAGTTTATCACTCCTGTGTTGCCCAAGATTTCCGTTCCACGTCCGAACCTCCTCACCCATCACACTTGATCGATCACTACCCACCGAAGATCCAAAGCCTCATTCCCGTATTCTGAAACTTTTCGAATGTAGCATAACGTCTTGTTACTCCCAGATTCTTGCCTAGCATCACTCTCACAATAGCTCCTTTGTTGAGCCACCCAGCTTGAACCGACATCGTCAGTTCACCATAGCTCAGTGCCAAACCTCGCGTTTCAAAACCCACCCATTTTCAGTTGTATCCATCCATCAACACAACCAACCAGCAAAAAGGACCATCAAAGGCCTCATATACCAGTGGTTAACACATTTGTATAAAAGACGTACCCGAACATATCACCAGACGCGCACTGGACGCATCCTCGACGCATTAAACAAGCTTGATCACTTGATAACATTGCTTGTTTCCTCTTGCAATTTGTAAAGCACTCTAGCCACTTGTACCTGGGACGAAGTTGAGCTGTCACACTGGCACCAATTAATAAAAAAAAACTGTTTGTCTTTGGAGGGAGGTTCCCCGGAACTTTCCAACTGGGCTGTATGTCTCCCGATCTTGAGTCAATTTTTGCCGAGTTGGGATTGTCCCAGTATCTTGGTGCATTCGTTGAGCAAGGTTTCGACGAGTGGGATATCATTCTTGACATCCAGGAGTCAGATCTGTATGTTTCCTTCTTACTGGACTGATTGCAACACGTCCACTAACAGCCTTCTTCAGAGATGCACTGGGTGTCAAACTAGGCCACCGGAGGGTATGGTTCCTGTCACCGCCTACTCAGGCAGCCGCTAATGCAATTTCTTTTAGAAGCTCCAGAGAAGGATAGCTAATGCCCGAGGCATTTCCCCATCGGTGTCATTGGTGACTTCTGTCAGACCAACCAGTGAGGATGCAAAATCGGATAGTGTGCAACCTGAGCCCACTCGGACGGAACTACCGCCCGAAGGACAAGGTGTTGCCAAGCGGAAGTATCGGCGTCACCCTAAGGTGAGTTGAACTTCTTGCATTTCTCAAGTAGCGACTTGATGACTGACAAGGTACCAGCCTGACGAGAATGCCCCTGAGAGACCTCCGTCAGCATATGTATTGTTTTCCAACAGTCAGTTCTGCCCTGACTCACGCGCTCGTTGTTCGCGAAGAATTACTGACAAACGATGAAAAGAAATGAGGGAAGACTTAAAAAGCCAAAATCTCACGTTCACAGAAATTGCAAAACTCGTCGGAGAGAATTGGCAAAACCTGAATGCAAGCGAAAAGGAGGCATACGAAAGCCAAGCAAATGCCGATAAGGAGAAGTACCACCGTGACTTGATGGAATACAAGAAAACGGCCGACTATCGGAAGTATATGCAATATCTCCACGAGTTCAAGGAAAAGCAGGCCAAACGTACTCAAGGTTTGTAGCCAGATGGCATTAAATCCATCACACGTTGGCATAACAGTAAAACTGACATCCCGCCGTTGGCTAGCCGATGTCTCTAAGAGGACAAAACTGGATCCCGTTCGGTTACGACACAGCAGCAGCAGCAGCAGCACCATGACACCGGGGGGCAACACTTCGAGCGGCAGTGGTAGCGAGAGGTTACAGGGTAGTGAGCCACCACCTTGTCGGCGAGAAAGGTTGAATTCGATTGCATCGATAGCTGAATCGCAGCATTCATCGACCACGCCAACTCTTTTATCCCAGGCTAACTCGAACGACGAGACCATGTCATCACCCCAGGCCGCCCACTTCGATGCTGGAAGTCCACGGGAACCCCATTACCAAGCTCCCAAGCGCCAGCAGTCCTGGCGAGAAGGAGGTCCGGGGGTAGAAGTTTCACATCAACATCTACCATCGTTGTCCAACATGCTCGAAGATGGCAGGAAAGGGATGCAAGTCCCATCCGGGTCGGAAGGGAATCCTTATTCGAGTGGTTTTGTTGCCGCGAACCACCCTAGGTCGGTACCCGAAGTCCCCAACGTGCTTCCATCGGCGCCGCCCAAGCCCCCTCTCCTCCGACACGAGCCGTCTTCCAGCAGCAGTATTGGTTCAGTGAGTCCAGCAGCGGGCTTTGCACGGAGTCCCGGCGAAGGACCACTCCCAATCCACGCTCTCCTTTCCCATCATCAGACGCTGCCGACACCAGTTGTTGCCGCCAACGCGGCCATGTTCGAACGGGGTTCTCCTGTTTCCGGATTGGGTACTGGTACGACGACTCCAAGCCCAACAGACCCTGTGCCACTCGTAAGGCCATATTTCGGCCACGGCGTTGTGCCCAGGGGATATGGTACTTGAATCTCTGGAGGCTTCGTTAAGAAGTCCAAGCTAACTCGGCTTTCAAGGCTCTCAACCATTGCCACCCACTGGCCCTCCAGCCAGGAATGACGAATATGTGGCGGACAGCGATGTGCCAATGACGCCGGCACCTGATCTGGTCGCCCCAATCGAGGATCGCTCCTTCAAGACTCGCCTCGATGGCATGAGCGTCTTGCTAAGAGCTGGTGAGCTTGTCGAAAAACACGAACGAGACGAACGACGATGAGGAGCGACGACAATGAAATTATGCTCGTAGCATACTGTTGGTGTATTCGACACCAAAACGCTTGTATCCAGATGTGTCGAGGTGCAGCTTACTCACCCCCGAGGATCCCTTTTGTTTCTTATCTTATCGGATACCCACGCATGATGATGTAAAGTCTTTTCCATTTCATGATTCGGTCTTTAGGTGGATTGTGGTACACATGAATGAGTACCTATAATGGCTGCTGTGGTAATATCGGGTCGCGCAGTTGCGGATTCTGGCGTTAGGGGCTTGAACTTTGGGTTTAAAAGAGGTTTGAAAGGATCCAAAAATAGCATTTGGAAGTCATGAGGAATTTGACTGGTGTATAGTTGAAAGGTTATCCCTGTCGTAACTGGATTCGAGGGCATATACTCCATGGTTTTCTGGTGTGAAACGAATTAGGTATTACAAGAAAATGACCAGGAGTTAAATTAGTATGGAAACGTACTGCATTACCAATGCCAAGTCATGACATGTTATACATGAGTGAGTAGCGCATCTCCACATCGAGAGACCAGATTGGTGTTCTGATTCAAGGGGTTTTGCAGGTGTGAGACCACCACCAGATCATTGCGGCGAGAGAGGGGCAGTCCCGGGATCTTAGTATTCGGAAGACAAGGGAGGTTGTCGATTAATGTGTATTGTATACCTGTACTACAGACATATAGGAGATGTGGCTGGATAGCTGCTATGTACATGTGTAGTTCATAGTAAATCGAAGCAATAGGTAGGTAAGTGAGTAGATAGGTATGGCGAGGCCAAAGATGAGAAAAAGGAGAATGAACGAAATGAAAAGAACGAGACGACCTCAAGGGTCCTGCCTTATTCAGACTTATCTACCTCAGCAAGTTGCTTTTGTTCTTGTTCTCTCTTCTGTTTGCCCCCACAATTTATCAACATCGTCATAAGGGTCCAGTTCGCAACCCGTTTCAACGTCATGGCGCAGCCACAATAGCCCATGAGTAGGTCTGAGACTGGGATATGAGGTACGTACCCGACTCGAGGATTACCTGCCTGAGCAGTACTTAAGGTACCTTGTCTAAGTAGGCGCCTACCCAAGGTACCATACAATCATAGAGATCTTGAGTAGGACTCTATCTGTTATCTGTACAAAGGTAAGGTAATCAGGACTTGGTCTTGGACACATGAGCTGAAAATTTTTGCTCTAGGGTCCCTATATGAGTTGGTTTGTAATAATTCTCTCCGCATGTGCGTTATTAGCCCCCATCTCTCTGCAATCTTCAGTACTTACCCAGGTAACTAACTGGCTTGTGCGGCTAATTCCCTTCAGACATGGGAACTGGAAAAGTCAGCTATGAGGTGAGTGTCATGCTGCAGATATCACTGTAGCATTAGCGTATTGGATTAAATGATAGAATGACGAATTTTCTGCCGTTGATTTTCCAGCAGTTACGAGAATAGGATATGGATGTCAGGTCAGGTTGCCATTGACCAAAGTATTATCATTGAGAAAACTTGGATACGACCCAAGAGACCACAAAAGCTAAATCACTCAAGAATTCAAACTTGCTTTCTTCATATTTGAAATTAAAGGAACCCCGCAACAAGAGGCTGCAAATTCAAGAACCACCGCCTCATCTTCCAGTCAGCATCCACATGGTATAAAGCAAAGCTCATGAATATGACCAATCAATCATTCCGTCGTGTCCTTCATTCAAAACAAGTACTCTAGATGTTGTTACTGTTGACTTCTCCCCCCAACGCCAGGATATCACGTTATCTTCCATGCCATGCCATACCATACCATACCATACCATGCATTGCTATGTGTCTCTTGAACGATTCCGCAAGCATCTCATGCATGACTCGTCAAACAAACAAGTACATGGCCACTCCAAAACATACTCAAGACAAGTGTTGACATAGTTCAAAACCGCTCCCGCTATTCACCCTCGACAATCTCCGCTGACCAATCCCTGCGGATCTCAAGTTCCGACAGACCAGGTGTGTTGTCAATCACAAGACCCTTCTCATTGGCCAAGTGCAAGAGGCAGATAAAGCAGAATGAGGTTGAAATATCATCCATCACCGGCTTGGGATATACGGTCTGCAGATTGTTCATGATCTCTGTGAACTTAAGCGTCTCTTCTTGCTTAGGTTCGCTGACATCCACTGCTTGGGGCTCAGGCTGTTTCTGTAGTTAGATGTATTAGCATAATGCCACGTCTTCGTTTTTGGCTGTGCATAATAACTTACTTGAAGAATGTCAACATCCATACCCTTCCACAACTCTTCCTTCAACCTTCGCACATCCACCTTCTTGGCTACCCTAGCATATTGCACATACTCGGGTCGTACACGCCTCGTTTGAGTAACCAGTGTCGTTCCGAATGCTCCAGTATTAGTTACCGTCTCTCCATTAAGTAGAGCCGTGAGCCCTCCGCCATCAGTGAGTCCAGCCTGCCCGTCAAGCCCTGGTGAGAAGTGCTCTCTTGCGTCCGCAAACTCTAGATCGTCGTCGTCGTCCAAGTCACCGCCGCCGGGGAATGGCATAACATCGTCCTGAAAGAAGTTGGCATCATAATCGCCTTCAGGCAACGCTGTCTCGTCTGTATGTTGCGGGGCCTTTTGGTTGGCCCAGAATGCTTCGTCCATTTCACCATCAGGTTGATTATCTGCACCGGTATTACCAAAGCCACCTCCACCGCGAGAGCTGAAGCCTGTGCGTCGTTTGCTCATCCGTGCCTTTGGCTTGAGGAATAGGCTTAGCAGAGACTTGGAGTTAAAGTGCTTGTCGTCGGGGAGAAGATTGCGTGACTTAGACTTCCAATCCTTCTTGGGCATGCTGATGGCCGAATTGTTGGTGGCCTGTGTATGAATGATATCCGAAGTGTGTGAATCCAAAGGTGCGGCAAAATCGATCTCAAAGGGCTCTTTCTCTTTGCGCTTCTTTGTCTCTGTTGCCGGCTTATTCACATCCTTGATCTTCCTGATCCTCCAGTGCTCCGCGCTCGCCCAATTCTTCTGCAACGCCTGGTCGAAAAATCCAAGGATGTCCTCGTGCATCTTGTCCGCCTTCTGCGCGCTCGTCATCGAAACAACGTATTCACCGTTGCCGTCGATCTCATCCCCGTCACCACCCTCTTCACCGAGACCCGCGTCGTACACTCGCATCTGTGGCTCTAGGGCGGCTTCTCTAGCCCAGGCCTCGCCGCCCTCACCGAAAGCGACATTATCGGCGGCATCGAAGGCTCCCAGGGCAAGGTCATCATCATCGAAGCCTGCTGCTTCGTCACCATCGATTACGAGACCGGAAAAGTCGCCAAGCGCTCCCGGGGTCTTTTCCTTGTCCTGGTCCTGCCTCCAATCTTCGGGTGCCTTCAGAAATGGAATATCCATGGATCCCGAAGGATCGCCAAGATCAAACGTCTTTAAAGAAGGACAAACATCAAGCTCATCGAGTCGGTGCAAGTCGGGGATGAACTTGGCACCAAGGACTCCAACATCGATTTCGACATCGTCGGCTTCCTCCTCATCTTCCAGCTCCTCCTCCGGGTCGTTCTCGGCTTCCTCGTCTTCTCCGTCGCCCTCTTCGTCGTCGGACTTCGTCTTTCCAAGGGTGGCGGCATCACCAGTATCGTCGCTACTGTCAAAGACGATACGTCCTTGTGAATCGATCATGAGATGGTTTAGAAGAAGACCCTTGGCGCCACCCTCATCAAAATCGGCAGATGCTTTTTTGAACAAGGGATCGACTGCGAATTCCAGCTCGAACTTTTTGAGCTGCAGCGAGTTGAACGAGGGGGCAAGCGTTGCTTCAGATGATCGTTGTGTCTAGTAAATGTTAGTTTGAACCTTTGAGGAGTGCCCGGATCTCTGCTATACCTTCTTCTTGGGCTTCTTTTTGACGTTGCCATCCTCATCGAGTTCTTCTTCGTCGCTCTCGTCGGCATCCTCGCCATCTTTGTCTTTCTTCTTGGCGTTGTTGCTATCGGCAAGGCCACTCAATAGCTTCCCTGTTTCCGTTGCGACGCTGTCCACACGGTTGGTGTAGATCTTGACGCATCCGTCCAAGGTACAACTGGCCTTTTGGAAGTTCACACCATCGCCTTCCTTGAGGAGTGACATATCGTGAAAGTAGTCTATGAGAGCGAAGTTCCATGAATTTGTCGCATTGATTTTGTTGTCGGTCGCCATCTTCATCCATTCTTCGAAATTGGCGAGAAGCGGCACACGCTTCATAGGCGTGACCGCAGAACCTCCGACTACAAAGCCCTCATCATCTTCCATATAGCTGGCGCGGCCGCCGCGGGGAGTTTGGGGGTCACCGTTCTCCATGTCGTCAAGGCGAAGGCCAACCTTGCGAGGAGTTGCGGCCTTCTTAATCTCGTTAAATTGTCTTTCGTGGAGAGCTCTCCTGGAGCTCATGCGCTGCCCCTTTTCTGACACATCATCGTTGAGGGGGATTCTGGATAGTTGCATTAGCACACCGCAGTTGTTGCTGGGGAATCGATAACTGACTTGACGGGTGACTGCGTTATGAATGGTGAGGCCGTACTGGAGCCTGTGTTGTTCCTGGCACTCCCCGTCCGGGGAACTTGAGCAACTCGAGGCATTTTCAATTTGTTTGTGTGGGTTTTTGGGGGACAAAAAGGGCGTGTTTGGACGAGGCCTATCGCGTTGTCGTCGTCGTCGTGTTGCGGGACCCCCCTGGCCAAAGTAAACAAAATAAATGCCAACTGCTATGGAGGTAGCACGAGGGGCGGGCGGTGTGTGGGGTAACCTCAATGCTCTGTTATTGTTTAACCTTAGGCCTCAACTGTGGCTGGAGATTATAGCCACAGTGAGTCCCTCTAAGGTACGGAGGTACTCTCCGTCTGAAACGGAACATCACCGACACGGGACGCTGCCAAGGCAGGAACAGTCCAAACAACCCAATGGTAAGTTACCCCTGCCTATGCACCTTTATCACGTCTGATCACCAAGTTTCCAGTAAGCACGTGGCGCAACCTAAAGCAAGCACGTTGAAGATGAGAAGCTTAACCAAGAGACGTTATAAGAGTGGCAGAG
Source organism: Fusarium oxysporum f. sp. lycopersici 4287 (assembly GCF_000149955.1). NCBI lineage: Eukaryota > Fungi > Ascomycota > Sordariomycetes > Hypocreales > Nectriaceae > Fusarium > Fusarium oxysporum. The sequence goes on from NC_030990.1 coordinate 1,800,090, forward strand.
AAGTCGGTGTACTGTATCGACCAAGGAACTCATCTTAACGATCAGTCTGTCACTGGGAGCTCTGAACTGGATCAGCTGTGTCTTGGTGGCTCCTGCCAAACTTGGAGCTAATAAGGTAGCCACACCTCACTCATACACTAACTGTGGCAAGCACTCTGCGGTATGTCTAGGTTGTGTCTATCTTTGAACAACAGGCGGCCTCCCTTCGTCTTCGTCACCATCACCAAACTAGGTTGTAACAAACCCGTCGCAAAGAGACGCTAAAATGCAGGAAATTGGATTTCTGCATGCTTCAAAAGGGAAAGTCGATGCATAATGGGGAATATTAAGATTCTCGATCACCGATCCACGATTCCCCTCGGTTAAGTTAACGTGGGAATGGGGCATGCCATGGACTTGGGAGCATGTAACGTCAAGATACGACGGATACTTTAAACCTTTAAACCTTACCTTATCTAGCACTGAATCCAAGTCTTGTTCTCCAAACATTCCCTCTGCATCTTTCCTACTCCCCTCACTGAATCGCATCTTAATTTATATTCTCAAGCTTCATAAGACCCGTTCTTGGTCATTGTTTTTTTTTTTTTTAAAAAGATCATAATGGCATCCAGAGAAGCTACTTCATGACATGACGATACCAATTCCAACATGACGAATACCACCCCCCGTGGGCTTCTCTGCCCCATCAGCGAGACTACCAAAGGTCCCAATGCGACTCCCAAACGGTTCCCCAGAGGCAGCCGCTTACAGTCTCGTCCTTTCTATACTACGATCCTCCTTCTATCAGTCTTGACTGCATATTCGTTTCTGTCGCATACGACTTTCGCGCAGTCCGTCTCAAATCGCGCGACAGATCCCGATCTGCTCTTCAAGCGCAGTTTCTCTACGGTCGAAACACCCGAGTGCAATCAAGTCCATGACGCCGAGGACAAATGCGCCTTTGTGCGCAAATACTGCAGCGATGATGATGCCGGGCTCATACACTATATTGAACTGTATTATTGCTCTTTCGGCAATGTAAGACCCATCGCATTCACAGCTCTCGTGCTTTGGCTGGGCCTCCTCTTCACCACCATCGGCATCGCTGCAAGTGATTTCTTCAGTGTCAACCTAAGCACGATAGCGACAGTCCTTGGCCTTAGCGAGAGTTTGGCAGGCGTCACATTTCTCGCCTTTGGCAATGGGTCTCCCGATGTGTTCAGCACCTTTGCAGCCATGGGCTCTAATAGCGCCAGTATGGCCGTTGGAGAGCTTATCGGCGCGGCAAGCTTTATCACAGGTGTCGTTGCTGGTTCTATGGCATTGGTGAGGGAGTTCCGTGTCGATCGGAAATCATACACACGCGATATTTGCTTCTTCATTCTTGCGGTCGTCTTCACCATGATCTTCCTAGCTGATGGCCACCTGCACTTGTGGGAGTGTTGGGTGATGATAGGGTACTATGGAGTGTATGTCGTTACTGTTGTAACATGGCACTGGTACTCCACGAGACGCAAAGCTAGACAACGCAGAGAAGGCGAAGCGCGCAGCCATGTGTATGCAGCCCTAGGCCACTCGGGGGACGAGTTGGCCGGTGAGCCATATAGAGACGACCCAGATGATGTTGGCTCGGGCCCTGGCACTGCGCACGCTACGCCGCCTGATATCTCGCTACTTGAAGCCGGACCCAGGATCGAGGTTGACGGTACGCCTCAGCGAGCTGAAAGCGACACGTCTAGTGAAGACCATGACCGCATGGTTGCAGCCGAGGTTGCCAGCAGCATGCGAGTTCTGCGAGGTCGTGGAGTTAGACGAAACACAATGACGCCCATCCGACCTAGTCTTGTAGGTGCACTGGAATTTCGGTCTGCTTTGGCGCAGCTACAACGCGAGGGTAATTTACAGCTGTCCACGATCCCAGGAAGAAGCTACTCGGATTATCATGTGCACAGGCGCAGGCAGACCACCGCAACAATCGCAGAATCCGCTCGGTCTGATGGTCAGTTGGACCCAAACACGGGCGAGCACGCGCCCATAAGGAACAGAGCACTCTCTTCTGGAGACGTCCCAGTCGGTGTGCCTGCTCACCCGGATCTACATATTCCACGCCGCAACGGTTCCGAACCGACCTTGTCCGTTCCTGGCTCAACAGCCAGTGGAACAAGGGCATCAAGCCCCAGCCCATCCTACACTGTAGGAGGAAACTTGGCAGCGCCTCCAGTCGGACCTAGTGGGACGACCCACGATGCTCCTTCAGAAGGCCAGAAAGGACAGCTGCTGACTCCCGAGCTTCGCCTGCAAATACCTTCCAGCCGCCGTAGCAGTTACAGCGACCGCTCCTCGCCTAGCACGCCTTTCCCCGTGTACAGCGATTCGCCAGCACTGCTTACGCCCAATTACCAAAATGACCCAATTGAGTTCGTGTCGCCAGGAGGAGTATCACCCAGTACCGTTGCACCGGGTCCAGCAAGCCGTGAGACACCCTTTGCCGACTTGCAACTGACAGTCGATACACCATCACGTCCTGTTAGATGGTGGCCCTATGCCGTGCTACCAGCTCCCCATGTCTTGTGGGCAACCTTGTTCCCTACATTGCAAGGCTGGAAAGAGAAGACGGCATGGGACAAGTTTGTCAGTGCCATCTCTGTCCCAAGTATCTTTCTTTTGGTGGTGACTTTGCCCGTCGTAGACTCAGAAACAACAGACAGCGAATCATCTATCCTCGAGGCACTCAACGACCACACCGATCATTACCATCACGATCATCAAGTTGTTGGGCACATGGCTCCGCCCATATCAATTGAGCACTCAGCGATTGAGCCAGAAGGAGAGTCGGAATGGGAGCGCTATCGTAGACACACTATCACAAGCCGTGGCAACAGTCACGTTGGCCTTGCGACAACGCCTTCCACAGCACATGCTGCAGATGGGGAGACTCTGGCCGCCTCGCAGTTCTCTCTGGGTCCACCGGCCATAGTGGCAAAGCCAGCTTCAGATTTCCATTCCTCCAGCAGTGTCAAGAATGACTGCACAGGCTGGAACCGATGGCTCGTGGCGCTACAACTCTTTACTGGTCCACAGTTTGCTGTCCTGATCTTGTGGGCCAATACCTTGGAGGACTGGGAGAGCCCTCATAAAGCTTTGATCCGCATGGTGTTGTACACACTCCTTGCATCTCTCATTCTTCTCGGTGTCTTGGTCGTCTTCACGTCAGAGGACAGACCCCCTCGTTATCATTACATGCTTTGCTTCATGGGATTCATTATTAGTATTGCTTGGATCTCAACGATCGCAGGCGAGGTTGTAGGGGTTCTCAAGACAGTCGGTGTCATTTTGAACATCTCGGAAGCGCTATTAGGTCTCACCATATTTGCTGCTGGCAACAGTGTGGGGGATCTAGTCGCTGATATTACAGTAGCACGGCTTGGGTATCCCGTTATGGCTTTGTAAGTACAGGAGGGCTTCCTCGGAGCACTTGGGCTAATATGTTATCTAGATCTGCTTGTTTCGGTGGCCCTATGCTGAACATCCTTCTGGGCATTGGTATCGGCGGTGCGATGATGACAATCCAGAAGGCAAACAAGAAGCACCGCAAGAACCCCAGCCATCCCATCAAGTACAAGCCTTACCGCATCCAAGTCGGTGGGACGCTGATGATCTCAGCTATCACACTACTTGTCACGCTCGTGGGCTTGCTTATTGTTGTGCCCATGAACAAATGGATCTTGAGTCGCAAGATTGGATGGGGACTGATCACTCTCTGGGCAGTGAGTACAATCGTAAACGTGATCGTCGAGCTCACTGGAGCTTGGGGTGAAATGGCATAGCCTGCCATGAACTTGGCTGGGTTTATAAAGGCGTTTTTGTCTTATTCATACATTCTTTGAGCGACTATTTAGACCAAGCAATAACATGACTTTACATTTTTACGAACGAGAGCTGCTTTGAGAAGTCTTGGCTGATAAAAGTGTATATATGGATATCCATCAGGTATTGACCATTAATCCTTGTTCACTCGTTCACCGAGCTCACCTCGACTGAGGGGCCCACTGGTTGCTGCGAGCTATTTAGCGGTGAGACTGGGCGGAAGAGGTGGCCCACTAAAAAGTTTCCTTGCGCTTGTGAAGATCTTTTGGTGGAGGGGTACTCCGTAGCGTACGAGGGGTTATTAGAGGGGTAACAAGAAGAGGAAAACTAAGGTACAGCAGCAACGAGTTGTCAGTCCAGAGCATTCAAAACAAGACGTGGCCAATCTTCCATGTATTTTTGTTACTTCTCAGAAGTTCGGTGGTGGTTGCAACCATCATCAATCATCTATCATGGTCCTCAGAGAGTGTTGCCTTTAATCCCAATTGCATCCATGGTTGGATGTCAACAGTGGACCAACCCCTGGATCTTTAGCGGTAAACGTGGCCCAAGGGATAGAAGATCTTCGAGAAACCACAGCAATTCACCTCTTTGTGACTGTAGGTTTTTGAGGGTCAGATACATCGACTGTTGGCCCTGTATTATTATTTTAACGGCTCTGCCAAGATCTATATTACAAGCAAGCTTTTTTGAACCACGAAGAGCAGCACCTTGGGCTCCTCGAAGTGCCTTGGGCGAAGATACCTGTGTTACCTGAGGTGCAGTTCGTCGTCAAGTCTGCCCCGCATTGAATTTCATCGTACATGCTCTGTAGTACCTAGCTCCCCATCCCTGCCCCACCTTCTCCCATTTGTTTAGGTAGGTAGTATCAAGTCCCCTCCTCAACACCAAGGAGCTCCCCTATCTCACCTTATTCCTGTATCGTACATTCTCCGTTCTCTCTTTTCCAAACCACAGCAACATTCACAATGGCTCTCGCATCCCCCCCGTCGTACACTCCTCTCCAGGAGCGTCCTCTCAAGGACACCATCTGCCTCTTCGACGTTGACGGCACACTCACACCCGCGCGCCTGGTATGCTCAAACACCCTGTTCTGGATCCCTTCCAGTCGCTAACCCATACAGGACGCCTCGCCCGAGGTCCTCGATATCCTTCAGAAACTTCGCTCAAAGTGCGCTATCGGATATGTTGGTGGCTCGGACTTCGCCAAGCAACAGGAGCAGCTGGGCAAGCCCGCCGGACAGCCCGTCACCGCCCTCTTTGACTTCTGCTTCTCCGAGAACGGCTTGACTGCCTTCAAGCTCGGCGAGCCCCTCGAGTCGAACTCGTTCATCAAGTTCATTGGCGAGGAGCAGTACAAGGAGCTTGCCAACTTCGTCCTCCACTATGTTGCTGATCTCGACATCCCCGTCAAGCGCGGCACGTTCATTGAATTCCGCAATGGGATGATAAACATTAGCCCCGTCGGTCGTAACGCCAGCACTCAGGAGCGGAACGACTTTGAGGCGTTCGACAAGGACGCGAAGGTCCGGGAGAAGTTTGTCGCTGTTCTCAAGGAGCGATTCGGCCATCTCGGCCTCACGTACGTTATGAACCCTAATCCGCCATGACATGCTCTGGTTTCTGATATTCTCTGAAAAGCTTCTCCATTGGTGGCCAGATCTCCTTCGATGTGTTCCCCACCGGGTGGGATAAGACTTACTGCCTCCAGCACCTTGAGAACGAGGCCAAGAAGCCTGACGGTATCGCCTACAAGACCATTCACTTCTTTGGCGACAAGACATTCGAGGGCGGCAACGACTACGAGATTTACACCGACTCTAGGACAACTGGCCACTCCGTCACCGGACCTGAGGACACCATGCGTATCCTCAAGGAACTCTTCGATCTCTAAATACATATTTGGGCGTTGGAATGAGATTCAAAAGCATATATACACAATAGAAACGAGGCCAAGAAAGATGCAATGTTTTCATGAATATCCTCCAAAATATGTTTAAAATTGATCCGTCTCAGACCCGTATAATGCTGCTAAGCTCGACAAGCTGACAATCAACAAGGTATCTTAGATGTATATATGTCTTCGTAATATCGTAGAAACGCTATATGTGCAATATAAATGGCAAAATCCAATCAGTGCCCTTACCTAAGAATCTAACTACACCCAACTGATTCATCGTCCATATTCCAAATGAGGGATGATGACAGGACCATATTTAGTTGGTGCCGTGAACGCTCCGTCACCCTGAACAACAAAGTCGACGGCCAGGCTCACCTTAGACAGGCCCTGTTGCGAGCCGTTCAGGCTGGGGTTAGGGCTGAACGGTGTCTGGGGCACTGCTGCCGCTGCGTCTTGGTCGTATGAAACAAAGGCGACGTAGTTTCGACGACCCATAAGCTTTTTGAGCTCTCTTGCGGCACCACTGGCATCAGAATGGAAGATCTCCATCATATCTTCTTTTGTGTCTGACACCTCGTGCGTTGACTTCTTGCCATTCTGAGGTACGTAAAGCGTCTTTTGGTTGTGCAGCATCTTGAGCACATAGTTGCTCTGAGGTGCCGCGACGATAGGGGATGAGATGATCTGGTACATGGTCTTGTGATCACCAGGGTGTGTGGGGTCGTGAACCAACCCAGCTCCTGAGGCATTGACGTCTGCAGTAATGTTAGATGAGAAACTCAAAAACTGATATGTTATTGTCGACTTACCTCCAGAGAGGAAGGTCATTCTGATTCCCTTCTGTTGTGCAATGCCTTGCAGAGTTCGGATTAAGTAGGTTCTCTCTAAGTCCTTAGTGTCGTGAGTCCACATATCCTTGAGCACTTCTTGAATGTCAAGCTCGCCAAACTGGTTCAAGACATTACCCATGAGACCAGTTTTTCCGACAGCCTTCTTCACCTGCGAGAAGCCTTGTGCAACCACATCTTTACCGCCGACTACGCCTGCAACGGAGCTCGTGACCTTACCCAGAATGTTGTAGGTTGTGTTGACTGCCTTTTTGCCCGCAGCCATTGTGTTGGCAAGGCTCTCCACAGTGTCCAGGCGTGGATACACAAGTGGTACCGAGATCATCCAGATACAATGCTGCACGCTTGGAGGAAGTGTAGCAACTTTGGGGAAAATCCCTTGGTATGTCGGGCCTGCCATTACTTGGGCTTGGGTACGCTCGGATCGGCAGTCAGGGCCAACAACCACCACAGCCGGTCCGAGGTACTTCACGAAATGCCAACCAGTTCCAGTGATGGTGAATATGTCGTGATCGGTGCTGACGTTCCGTAGCATCTCGACAGTGGTATGGTGCTGAAACAACAGGTACATCTCTGTCGCAATTCGTCCAATGTTCTTGAACATGGGTGAAGATTGCATATAGTCTGGGTATGAGCCATATCCATCAAAACTATTCGCGTCAGCACATGTAACAAACTGAATGATAACAGTGCACTTACATATCGTGGTCGTCAATCTGCAGGACGTGGGGAATTTGCGCAAAGGCCTCACGAAGGAATGGTTGATCAAAGTGGCTGGTGTAGTAGTGGAAGTATGCGTGTGCGACATCCTCTTCATGCCGCGCTGTCCACTGGACGTTCTTCTTGTTGTCACGTCCGCTCATGGCAAGCCACTGCTTGAGGAGAGGGACTTCTTTCCACAAACGATCACCGTAGATCTGGTCTCCCAACCCTAACTGAACATGAAAGCCACCACAATCGACATTCTTCTGGAGGACGTCCTTCCACATGAATCCAACCCCGCCAAGCTTAGCTCGCTCGTTCTGTGAAGTGCCTGCAGCGAAGTCGTTGCCGGAGTGTGCAATAAAGCGCCAGCTAGTCTCTTGACGCCCAGCCACGACGAATTCATAGCGTGTGCAGCCAAGGTGAGAGGTAACTGCATATGTCCAACGCTCAGTACCAGCCTCAGACATGGGCAGTTCTAAATCATATTTATAAAACTTCCATCTTTGGTGTGTAAAAATTGGGCGAGGCTCGGCTTGTCGTGGATTGGGTGCCAGGTCGTGGCTCAGGTGAATATGGATTGTGGGTGGTTGAGGAGCATCTGTCACAATCAGAATACTACCCAGCCAAAGGCCCTTCTCGATATCCATGTTGACATATCGTAGATAGGGGCCAAAGTAAACGCCATTCGTAGGTTGAATTCTGTACATATCAACACCCGCGCTTGGTGGAGGACCGGTAAATCCGGCGGCTGTGGGTGTCGCTGAAGCCGCTACACTCATGATACTCTCAGCATAGCCAGGGGTATGCGGTGGGAACATCGGAGAGGCCATGGCTTGCTTGCCAAACATTGGCGATGCCAAAGGGTTTCCATAAGTCGAAGCGGTTGGCGAGAGAGGAGCTTGTTCGTGAGATATGGGATTTGGTCCCTTGGGGAACTCCCACTGCGTAGCTTGAGATGCCAGGTGAATATAGTAGTATTGTCCGGAATTTTGATCCAAATGGGCGATCCATCCCTCAGGCAGGGGTGGAGGTGAGGCTGGGTTCTGGGTTTCAAAGGTCTGGGCAGGGGCAACGACTTGCTGCTGAGACGGTTGCCCATTCTGCTCAGGGTGCGGTTCATTCGCAAACGCAGGGTGAGGGTCGTTGGCAAACGCAGGATGGCCTGGGTGCTGAAGAGCAGGCGAAGCAAGTCCACCAGCAACAGTTGAGGCTGCAGCTACCGCGGCGGCCTTCGTTGGCGCTGTCGATGTAGTCGCCTGCTGTTGGGGTTGAGCAGCGGCAGAACTTGAGCCGGCTTGCTGGGGCCGTTGCTTCTCGTTGGGATAGGACGAGTTTCCACCAGGGTTGAGACTCGAGTATGCAGGAGGGGGCGAGTTGGTGTTCATACGTTGGAAGTCTTGCTCCAACACACTGACTTGCGCCTGACCCTGTCCTTGCCCTTGTGGCTGTGGCTTTTGTTGTTGTTGCTGTTCGGGTTGTGGGGGAGGACTAAACGACTGATGTGACTGTGCCGGACTCGAAATAGCATTCATGCCCTGGTACACAGTCGGAGGACCGGATGGCGCTTGATCTGGGGTCTCGGTGGGTGTCCATGGTCGTTGAGGAGGAGGTTGGTTTCCATACTGCGCGAGTCTCTGGGAAGCGGCCGCACTGGGGGCGCCCAGGCTGTTAAGGGTAGCAGTTCCGGAGATACCAGCGGCGGCATAACGAGCCTCAATAGCATCAGCCGGCGCCTGTCCGGGCTCCACAATCGGGGTTTCGGGAGGGGGAGGCGAGCCACGGCTTGCACGGGTCGTTGAAGTTGAGGCAGTTGAAGCAAAGCGATTTACTCCTTGGTCGTTCATCTTGAGTTGTTGGACAGCGGCAGGCTGAGCCGGTGCATTGCTTGATGAGCCAGACGCAGCACCAGGTGGCGGATAGTACGTTTTTTGATAGCTGGGATAATTGTTGTTAGAGGAGCCAGGGCGGTGGCTATCGGCCAGAGGACGTTGAAAAAGATCGGTGTCGGCGTCAGGACTTGTGGGAGAGCTGATAGGTTTTGGGGCAGCCCCTCTTCGCTCAGCGAGACCAGGTTTCTTTCCTGGTGGGCTAGTTTCTAGTCGAGGGCTGGTGTCGTTGTATGCGGAGCCGAAGGGCTTCGCAGGAGTTGGTTTGCGAACGTCATCGTCGTCCGGGAACGGTAAGGGAGCCGCAGAGCTAGAGGCGCCAGGAGGAAGAGGAAATGAGTGCTTAGAGGCGGGAGATGTGGACGAAGGAGGCGCAGGATATCGGAAAGCAGAGGATCTGCCATCTTTTGCGGGTTGGGGGCTCTGAGGTTTGAATATGCGCAAAGGTTCAACGGTAGGGCTGTCGCAGTCTTCAGGGGCGGGCTTGCTGAGAAACATCTCCTCATCCGGAACGCCACGACTACGCTCCATCTTGAGATACGATGGCGCCTCTAATAGGCGACGGAAGATACGGAAGTGAAATGTGCGGCAGTATGCGATATGGGAGTTCCCCAATGATGGCGGGGTAACTGAGCGAGCAACAGAACGTCCTGTTTGAGCTTGATGACGCAGATGACGAGGCGCAAAGGAGGCCGCGGTAGCTGGCCTGTTCTTGATCAACAAGTACAAACTTGAGAGGTCAAGAAAGCTCTTGGGTGATATGCCCTCTGGGTTTATCTTGTTTGAGTTGTTGGTTAAGCGGGGTTCGACTGTTTGGGCTGTATCGGCTGAAGTGACGTGGGCTTGTGCGTACAGGTAAGGTAGGTAGGTACCTAGATTAGTAGTTAGTGCCTTTCGTCTCCCGTGGCGTTGGTTGTGCTTGTTTGTACCTGATTGAGGGGTCCCAGGAAAGTAGGTAGGTCGCAGAAACGGCCGCGTCAGGTACAAAACTCTGATGTTGGTTTCAGAAGAGTGAAAAAGTGATAAAAAAATTCAGGGGAATACTTTGTAAAGAACAAAAGCGCATGAAAGAAAAAAAAATTAAAAGAGAAAAGGGGGAAAGGACGATCAAGAGGGGAAGAGGGTCTCTTCTGCTCAAGCGCCGTGGCCTGCTGGATCATACAGATCATGGGGAGCTTCCAATAGCAATACAGCAGCTGGGAGGCAGCTCGTTAAAACGAAGTGAGGTGGCGTGGCGTGGCCTTCAATCGTAGGGAACTAGAGGGAGCTTATAAGTGCAGGGGTTTTCTAGCACCCAAGCCAAGGTACCTATGATTGAAACGTCGTTACTTCATTGAGAATTAGGTATACCCTACATGCAGTACCTATCAAGTCCTGGTACGGAAAGCTTGTGTCTTGATATTCCCATCATAAATAACAGGTAGGTGCTGTTCTCCCGAGTATAATGGATGTAACCGCCCGAGTTAAACCAACAAGAAACATCTTTCTTGTCCGGCGGCAACAGCTTCAGGGGCATGAAATGCGTCACTCTCACAAGAAAAATATCGAGCTCAGATAATCTCAAACTCAGAGCCTGTGTTTCAAAGACACCATGAATGATGACAAACTCTGATTGGTTCCCCCGAACAAGCTGTAAGCGCCCGAGAGCTCGAGCTAAAGCTTGGAAGCCATCAAAAGCGGGGCCTCGGGAAGAGCCTTGCAGGGCTTGGGGGCCAAAGAATAACGGGAGGGTGGGGCATTTGGGGTAAAATCATGGATCATGAGAGCTCTGGAGCTCATCATGGGTAGCAACATAGCCTCGATGCAAGCGCCCGTCTTTGAAGCCAAGAAATGCATGTGACCACTAACCGTATTGAATTTCAGGCGGCACATCCAAGAATTATGTGATAACGAGATTGTGAGTTTTGGCGAGGTCCCTCAATTCTGTGATAACTAACACGTACAGTATTAGAACAAAACGAAGTAAATGGCTGGCGCGAAGGTAAGTTGAGTCATTGGAGCTCCAAATATCAACAACAATAGCCCTAACCAAGTCAAATATTTGACAGACACACATCATGACTTTTATAAGGCTCATGTTAATAGACCCTGATCAACTAGTGGCCTAGGCTCTTATTGCCCGGGTTTAGCTGATCGTTGTCGAGTGGAGTGCAGGAATGCTGTATAAAGGATGCAGATATGCAAGTGATTACTTCTTAATAACCTATCCATTCATGTCTGTAGTGCTTCATCTTGTAGGCGTAGGTATTGTAAGGAGTTTACTGGGAAGCACTTAGCATGTCTCTCGTGATTGAATTGCTACAATAATTTGCTGCCTACGTTAAATCAGGATCAAAGTTCATAATAGGTGTTTTCTCTGCCTCATTAACATATTTCGGTCAAGCAAAGTTCAGATCGAAGTCAACACTAAGTAGGTTGGGAGTATGGATGGGTCCATGTTACCTTAAGGTGTACCTATCGCTACGGAGTACCAGTTCAAGAATTAGAATTAAAGAAATGTGGGTCGGTCAGCCACTCAACGCGTCTCAACTTCTAAGACGCGCTTTCTCCAACGTCGCCACCTCGAAATTCCAGGGACTAGATTAAGGGTATCAAATGTGAATGCCCCCTATAGCTAATGCCATTTGCAACACCTCCAAGTCCTGATCTCCAACATGGCTCCCACTCCGAAATCGAGCGAGAAGAAACAACAGTCACTGACTTCATTTTTCACACCAAAAACCGTCAATGGCTTGGCAGCAGTCTTTGAGAAGCAAAGCCGAGCACAAGCAGCCAAGTCGCAGCCGCAATCGCAGCCACAGTCATCCAGCAAAGATAACGAGTCGCCCTCGAGGAAACGAGCTTTAGATGATGCGGGAAAGGAGAATGAGAAGCCTGGAAAGACTCTGAAAAGAGCTAGAGTTAATGACACTCCCGCCAATGAAGACACAAGTACATTTTTCTCCAGATCGAAAGCTGGCGATCAAGAGACCATAGGGACACGAACAGAAAGATACCGATATGACGGCTCCAGTGCACCGACCACCCAAGATGGTGACAAGAACACGGGGTCGATCCAGAATGAGGATGAAGATGCAGAAGAGAGGCGACAACACCAGGAGCTACATAAAAGATTCGTCAAGAAACTCGGCCACCCAGATGCACTCGTATGGCGTCGCAATCTCCAAGATGCTGCACCGGCGGGTGAAGATGAAGATGCCGACGCTGATGAAGAGGATGCTCCAGCCCCTGCAAAGACGAAGAAGAAGGGTTCCAAGACAGGCAAACTCACCCCTATGGAGATCCAGTTCCTTGACATCAAAAGAAAACACATGGACACAATCCTCATCATGGAGGTGGGTTTATAAATTTCGATTCTTTGGCGAGGATGCTCGTATAGCGGCCAAGGAGCTGAGTATAGTCTGCATTCCAGGCAAGATGCGTTATGATGAGCGTAAGTTATCATTCCTGCAGCTCTGAGCGCATAATTCTAACCTGTACAGACCCATCAGAGGCACATTTAGATCGCTTTGCCTCGGCGAGTATCCCGGTGCACCGTCTTCCGGTACATGCAAAGCGCCTGGTAGCTGCCGGACACAAAGTCGGTGTCGTTCGTCAAATCGAGACTGCAGCATTGAAGAAGGCTGGAGACAACCGCAACACCCCATTTGTCCGCAAGCTCACCAATCTCTACACAAAAGGTACATACATCGATGAGAATGGTGAGCTCGACCAGAGCGGTGGTTCGGGAGCCCCCTCGGGCGGTTATCTATTATGTTTAACGGAATCCAAGGCCAAGGGATGGGGCACTGATGAGAAAGTTGATGTTGGCATCATTGCCGTACAGCTAGCAACCGGAGACATCATATACGACAACTTCGAGGACGGTTTCATGCGGAGTGAGATTTGAAACGCGGCTCTTGCACATCTCCCCCTGCGAGTTCTTGATCGTGGGGGATTTAACCAAGGGTACCGATAAACTCGTGCAGCACTTATCAGGCACCAGCACGAATGTTTTTGGTGACCGGAGTCGAGTCGAGCGCGTTCCCAAGAGTAAGACTATAGCGGCTGAGGCGTACTCCCACGTCACTCAATTCTACGCGGACAAGCTCAAAGATAATGCCCAAGACGAAACTGCTGCCGCCCTTCTCGACAAAGTCTTGAAACTTCCCGAGTCTGTCACCATCTGCCTCTCGGCTATGATTAACCATCTCCAAGAATACGGTCTCGAGCACATCTTTGACCTTACAAAGTACTTCCATAGCTTCAGCACACGCTCACATATGCTAATCAATGGTACGACCCTCGAAAGCCTTGAAGTGTACCGTAATTCTACAGATCACTCCGAAAAGGGCAGTCTGTTCTGGGCGCTCAACAAGACACTCACGCGCCCAGGACATCGCCTACTCCGAAAATGGGTAGGACGTCCCCTGCTCGATCAACAACTTCTCGAGGCCCGTCTCAACGCCGTTGAGGAGCTTCTCGAGAAGCAATCAACCGTTCCTGTATCCCAGCTTGAGTCACTTTTGGCCAACACCAAAACCGATCTTGAACGCAGTCTTATCCGCATCTATTACGGCAAATGCACACGTCCAGAACTCTTCTCAGTGCTTCAGGCCCTCCAAAGGGTTGCGAGTTACTACTCAACCGTCAAGAGTCCTTCTGACGCCCCCTTCTCTTCCTCTCTTCTAAACGATGCTGTCTGTGCACTTCCACAAATTCTTGACACAGTTGTGTCCTATCTCGAGCGCATTAACCTTGTCGCAGCCCAGAAGGATGACAAATATGGCTTTTTCCGTGATGAATTTCAGACAGAGGATATGCAAGATCATCAACTTGGTATCGCTCATGTTGAGCACGAGCTAGATGGTCACCGTGCTGTCGCCGCTGAAAAGATCAAGAAGAAGACTGTCGATTATGTCACTGTTGCTGGCATCGAATATCTTATTGAGGTGCCCAACACAGATATCAAAAACGTCCCTGCTTCTTGGGCCAAGATTTCTGGAACCAAGAAACTCTCACGCTTTCACACACCCGAGGTACTTCGCCTCATCACGGAACGCGACCAACACCGCGAGGCCTTAGCTGCCGCCTGTGACAAGGCCTTCACAGATCTGCTCGCCTCCATTTCTGCAGACTACCAGCCTCTTCGCGATGCCGTATCTGCTCTCGCGACCCTCGACTGCATTCTCTCACTTTCTAAAGTTGCCGCTCAGCCAGGCTACTCTCGACCCTCATTTCTCCCATCAACCGCCGACCCAACTATCTCTATTACTAACGGTCGTCACGCTATTGCTGAGCATACTCTTGACGGCGGCTACATACCCTTCTCTACCAGCCTCATGCATCCTTCACCTCTCGCTCATCTCATAACTGGCCCCAACATGGGCGGTAAGTCTTCTTTCGTCCGCGCCCTTGCCCTTATAGTTCTCCTTTCTCAAGTGGGCTCCTATGTCCCAGCCGATGCCTTGTCTCTCACCCTCTGTGATGCTATTCATACACGTACCGGGGCTCGCGACAATCTCTTCGCCGGTGAATCTACATTCATGGTTGAGGTCTCTGAAACAGCCCGTATCCTTCGATCGGCCGGCCCCCGAAGTCTGGTCATTCTCGACGAGCTAGGCCGCGGAACCAGTACTCACGATGGCGCCGCCATCGCTCAGGCTGTGCTGCAGCATGTCGTCACTGAAACCCGCTGTCTAACACTCTTCATCACGCACTATCAAAATCTAGCGCGGGTAGCTGAAGGTCTAGATGGTGTCAAGAACGTTCACATGAAATTCAAGGCAGAGAAGGGAGAGGATGGCGAGGAACAGGTCACGTTCTTGTACGAAGTTGGCGAAGGTGTTGCTCATCGATCTTATGGCTTGAACGTTGCGAGGCTCGCTCGTATTCCCAAGAAGGTCATTGATGTTGCTGCTCTGAAGTCGGGGCAAATGGAGCAAGAAATGAAGATTCGTCGCTTCAGGGGTGTTTGCCGTGCCTTGTCAGACGTAATACATAACGGGCCGGATCAACTTGACCCGCTGGTATCGGGCATTGAACAATTGTAAATAACATCACAACTATACTACGTACTGTTTCGGGGATTCGATAGAAGAAAGAAATAAAAACCCAATGTCAGAATGACTAATTTCCCATAAGATGCTTACAATGTCTTCTGTCTTGAAACCCCGTAACTCCAATGTCAAATGATATGTCCGTCTCCCCCGGACACCAAAGTCCACCTAGTTATTCTTTTCTCATGACACCATTTTATATGCCTCCTTGAAGCCCCAAATTCCCCATACTGATCATCTGAGCGCCGTTAAACATTGTCCCAAGTTAATCGAAACTCCTAATTGTTTCCCCACCCGGTACCCATTTTGTTAAAAGTTCAAAAAGAATAATAGAATGTCAAAAACGCAAGTCGGTAGAAATAGGCGTAGGGAGTCGTATGTAATATGTACAGCATGTTCGTATCATCTGGGAGGGTTAGAATTTTCTTTTAGTCAGGACGATGATGGCTGTCAGCCAAATGCTTACCTCGGTGGCTGTCATGAGGGTTGAGAGCAACGATCTAACATGACTCGCCATGATCTGGAAGACTGGCGAACTCCATTTATGCTTGTGTATCTTGTGATTCTCGTTTGTGTCTTGGGTGCCTGCAGGTCCACGAGGCACATGTCTTGCCTTCTTCGGTGCTCATCTTGTCAGTCACATTTGTGAGTCGTCCACTGCAAGGCCGTGGGAAAAGTCCAGGTCATTTTCTGTACCATGCAGGTTCCAGGGTACATTCATGCTTAGCTCTTGCTCCTCTCCAAGGCCACCGTTGTTCTCATTTGGCTCACAAATTTGTGCCTGGGGTGGTTTCATTCCTGCGTCATTGTGTAAGTGGTCTTGCTGTCGGTTGATAGAGGAAAATGACAATGGAGAGAATGTTGCATTCGGTGTAGCTTGGCTGTAAGGATTCAAGAATGGCCTGTCATGGGAAAAAAGAGGGTTGGTTCCAGGTACCCCCATGAAAGGACTGTTGTTTGTCCCTTGTGTTGTATCTCCCGTGATTGATCCCGTGTAGTCTTCATGTTTCAGCTGGAATCCATAGTCTGCGGCCAATCGAAACTGATCTGGACCAAGTCCTCGATACTGGTCGAAATTTGGAGGGACGAATGGAAGGCGTGACGAAGCATTGTAGATCGTAGCGTCTTTCAAAGCATACGAAGCTTCTACGTGACTGAATGTGCCTGTTTGTGTGTAAGTCCAATTCCAGAATCCAGTCGTGAATAATGACGGCTCAAATGTTCCTCAAACTTACCTGGAGGGAATGATTCAGGTCGAAGTGTGTTAGATGTTTCTCGGCCTAGAAGTTGTCGTGGTGCTAGATCTCTCGGATGCGGCGTGGGAGAAACAAGATTTGGATGAAGAAAGTTGTCAATGCTTCGAGCTCCATGCTTCGTGCGAAGGTCGAATCTAGTTTCGGTGTCAGTTTTTGGTACAGAAGCGGCACAAAATCTCACCTTCTATCATTCCGAGTGGCAGGAAGTGGAGGTTCACTGATGGAAGCTTTCATTTAGTATTAGCGATTTTCCTCTTTGTCAGTTCGCACAATACCCACCAGGCCGGTCCTTTTCATCACGGAAAACATCGTGGATATCTTGCGGTTTTTCTGGTGGAGGATATGTCTTGGGTTCTTTCTCGCGACTTTTTTTCTTTGTGGGGTTTGTCTCCTTTTCCGTGCCAGATTTCGGGCCACGAGCAGTACTACGGCGTTGCTTGGGAGCATTGGCCGAGATTTCAGCAAGAGGTGTGGCCTTTTTGCGCTTCGTTTTTGGAGCTTTTCGTGGTGGTGTCTGACAATGTTAGCATTTGGAAGGGACTTGCTCTCATGGCACATACTGATTCTTCCTGGCCAGGAGCAGGAGAGGAAGCATCATCATACACGTCCTTCGTCCTTTCAACTTCTAGTTCAGATGTCATGATGAATTGGGTAGGTTCGATACGCTCTGAAGCCCTCTTCATTCTGTCGATCACGGACTTGGGCTTCTTTTGGTTCCGAGTTCGCCTCATCTCGTCGTCGGCAAGATCCATTTTCCCCATTCCTGGCCACACTTGGCCCTTTAGCGACATTGAGTCGGCTCCCAGAGAGAATTCTTCTTGAACATCGTGATCTTGGTCATGGTCAAAGAAGCCCGGGAAGATTGGGAAATCGTCTAGAAGTTCGTCTCCTTCGAGCTTAATGGCGGGGCTCATTGATGTCCCCTGTTTAATATTCCGCTTGTTTTGCTTTCGACTGTCAGAAATAGTAACAACCACCAGAAGGAGATATCACTACCTTGGCAGAGGCGAAATGATTTCCTTGATTACGCCGGCTACGAGCCTCTTCCTTCAACTGCTTTGCTCTCATTCTATCAACCAACAGTGCCTCGATGCCATTTTGGGAGTACTACTCCTCGTAACGTTGAAGTTTGACCGCAGCGGTGATATCTTGGTGAGCCTTGAGCTTCGTTTGGGTTTCGTGATGAAGGTGTCCTTTCGAAGCGATATGAGTAAGAAGATGTGAGACATCCGAAAAACGAGGATTCTCAGGACACACGGAACAAAAGAGTGGGATATGTCGACTGATAGGGCTGGCTGTATTGTCCCCTGGTATCGCTGTAGTAGCCATGACCTAAGCCACAACGGAATGGTCAGTAATCCCTTATTCAGTAACGACTAAGGGCGGATTGTCAACAAATTGATTGGGCTGCGGTACCAAGGGAGCTATCAATGGCGTATAAAACGGCTTGTAGAGCGTTCTTCTCCTTGTCTTAGAACGAATGGTAAAGGGCTGACAGACAAGTCAAAACGAGGGCAATAGTGAGTGCAATGCGTTGAGATGGAGATGGAATCAAGTTCTGGGTCGAAAAGAGCAGGTCTTGTGCAAGTGAAGATAAGGCAAAGTCTATGATCAAAAACAAGGGAAGACAAGTAGCTAACGTAAATACGAAGGGAAGTTGCTTACCAGTGGTGGCTTTGTGGACTTCCTGCTTCGAGCCATGATTGCGGCTTATAACAGGAGAAGCTGAACTTTTGAACTGATGATGCAGGATCGACTCCTTGTTGCTTCTCATGGATAACAGCCGGCTGATGGCAGAGTGGAAGGGAAGGAAGGTTCGGCTTGGAGACTTTCCGGAACGCAGGTTAAGGGGAAGTTGCAACGTCTTCGAACTTGGAAAGTGCTGTCTACTGTGAGATCAGAAGTCACCTGCCTTGTTTGCCTTGAATGGCATCCCTGGACAGCAACAGTTCTAGGAGGAGAACTCGAGCGAAAGATGAATGTCTCGATAACGTGAAGAGCGGCAGTCTGCGGAAAGGATGCAGAAGCTTCCCACACCTCTTAGACCTTGCTCCTTATTGTGTCTAGATGAAAGCCCGCTTCCTGCTTGTTATTGCTTCGGGCTAAGTCAAAAGTACATGGCTCTTGAGAAAGAATCGGGTGTCCCTAGGTAGCCTCAATACTGTAGCAGAAGCAATTAGCACGGTCGTTCCTGATTCCAGGGCCCAGATCTTCTTGTTTGCAGTCAAGGAAAGACACCATGCCCCTTCCCGGTTCCTTTGTCATTCGAGCTGTACCTACTACCTAAGGTAGAAAAGAAACATTTCAAACTCACCGTATCCTGGTAGGAATTGTCCTGCTGGGAGCAAGAGCTTCCGAAACAATGCTGTAAAGAACAAGTTTCCTCAAGCAACAATACCAGATATGCGAAAATACCAGCACAGTCGGAGTACAAAAGTAGGAATTGAAAGACTCCTCAAAGGTGTGCTCAACGACGTTACTGGGGAAAGGTATCTATCTACCTTGGTAGGTAGGTAGGCACTCAGGTAGGCAGGGTGGTATGGTTGAAGACAATGGAATATCAAAGGAAGAGGAGGTGCAGGTGATTCGGATGCTTTCGATACATCCCAAGTTATAAGGTAAGGTACCTTACCTTAGTTTCTACACCTAGTAGAGGACCAGAAGTCTGGGGAAGGAGATGAGGGGTGCTGGAAGAGGGGCTAGCTAGGTCTGACTTTCAGGGGGGAAGGAGCGTGTCGGCAGGTGCCCTGATAACCCTGTGAGCCTCAGGAAATATTCTGAGGCATGAAGGACAGGCACGGATTTCAGCTGAGTGGCGCAAGGAACAGGAGGCCAATAACATCTTATGCCGGAGGAGACGGCCAAGCACTGCTCTTCATACGCTAATATTGAAAAATGCCAGGGAAATGTGTGATAACAACGATGCGTATGATAATTGTGGCCAAGGAGCAAACATTTGCAGCACGAGGAGAGCCCGAGGGTAAGCCAAACGATTGTGTCTCCATTGGCAGGAAATTTTGTATTGACATTGAAAGATACTTAGGTGTGTCAATTAAGGGTAATACACTATTGGTCCAACATGGCCAGGTGCAAAGGGATAGGACCATCCATATCCATCCAGATTCTGTGATAAGAGCGAATGTCTCGACAAGCTCAGTGCCGATAAATGTTTGAAGGACTTCACGGGACGAACACCACGGAATCAAGCGATGTCCCTGAAAAAACCAACAGTTTCTCTTCCCTCAACCATATTCACATGCTATCACTGAACAACGTCGTAAGCATGTGCTATGAATGGTCAGAGGGTGGTGGCTAGCACCATTGGGTAAGGTGTATAAAGGCAAGACGGGCTCATGGACGTATAGACGTATAGACGATCAGCCGAGAAGTCTCTTTGTTATCGATTTGGGCATGCAATATACTGGATCGACTGCCTCGAGACCTGGATAGCCCAAAAGACTAAGACCACACAAACCGAACTGGGTATGCCAAACATCGACCATATTACCAGGTCGATCAGAGATACCACCAATTTCGGTATCTTGACACTTGAGAATGAAAGCGATAAGCGCATCGCGGTCGATCCAATGTGTACGCTCGATCATGGCGAGACTACTCAATACCCACCAGCTGTAGCACACGTCCTCGTCTTTTTCAGGTCGACCGTTAAGGCCACCACAGGGAACTTGTCTCTCGCTCAACCATCGGCCAAGCTTCTCTTTGTCCACGAGATCAAGCCGACCAACTATTGCGAGAGCGGCAACGCAAGTAAAGATCTGACCCGAATGCGACTCCGCACCAGGCCCTGTTCCATAGCCACCATCAAAGTTGGCACAAGCGATAATGTGTGCGACGGCCTTGTCGACATTGACAAGTGACATAAGACCGAGTAGGGACAAGGCATTGAATGCACCGTATAAGAATCGGGTATCCTCCTCGCCCCATTCATCCCCGGCAAATGTACCAGACTCTTGATTCTGCAGTCCTGCGATGACTGTTGGTGGTCAGTGGGTGCATAGGAGGCACTGTGGACCTTGCAAAATACCTACACTTGCCAACATGGTTCTTGCCTTTGCCTTTGGTTTCCAGCTGATCGAGAGCATCCGTCATGGCGAGAATCTGCACAGCACTTACTGTGGACAGCATGTGAGCATCATGGCCAGGTGCTGCACCGAACCCACCATTTTCATGCTGGCAGGAGAGAATGAAATCGATGACATCCTGTCGAGGGAGAGCCTCTGGCCGACCCAGGAGGAAGAGTGCGTTTAATCCCCAATACAAGCCATTAAGTCGCAGATGCTCGGTAAGCCAGTAGTCGAGCTCATCCTTTCTTGTATCCAGGCTCTGGATATACTTCACATGAGCATCGACAGCGAGTTCTGGGCCTTTTTGGTCTGTCGAGTCTTGGGACATATTGTCAAAGGATGAAGTAAGTTGAACGAACTCGCTGAGGTTGACATGGAGAGAATTTTCTAGGCGGGTTGTTACGTAAGCGTTGCCTGGTCAGTGATTAAGGTAAGGTACGTTTGCAGCTTAAGCTGATCGGGCTACCTACCTACCCTTGACCGGCATTACCTAGGTCCCTAGATAATCTGACAAATATCTTGTTTTCAATAATGGTGTGACCGTGTTAAAAGAATTGTTTGAAAATCGAGAAAAATTAAATAAACCTTAAGGTTTTGAAAGACAAATGCACGATATCAAGCCTGACGAGCTGTTTCACTTAAATTTGCATGTGTTCCAAAGGCATCAAAATGAACAGAGTTAAATGAATGTGAATGAGTCTTCTTTTATTTGGAATTCGACAATACCTAAGTACTTACTTATGTCCTATCTCCAATTTGTTGTACGGTGGAATAATATGTAATACGACTCAGAAATACAATGTTAGTTTAGCCGAGCTGTCTTTGATTCAAGAAGGCGTGGAAAACTCCACAAGAGCATCCCATGGAAATAATCCGCTCTCATCATCAACTGCAAGTCGCCAGATAGACAACCTACCTAGAGAGGCGACCACCGTATCCTCCAAAATAATGCACAAAGAATATTTCACCACTAACGATGGATGCAAAATCACCTTTCAGTCTTCCTTACCACTGAAGGAAGTTGCAGGAGTTGCAGCTGAGAAATGTGTCCTGCTCATGCATGGCTTCAGTGGCTCTAGCGATTACTTCATCCGCAACTTTACATCCCTGAGCAAATCACTCTGGGTCGTTGCCCCGGACATGCGAGGACATGGGGACTCCAGTCAAACTCGTGGTGGTTATCACGTCGCGCGCTTGGCAGCTGATCTTTCAGGTCTTGTTGCTCATATACGCAAGACGGCATCTGTCAGTATTGTGCCTGTTGGATGCTCGATTGGCGCCGCCGTGCTCTGGACTTACGTGGAGCTCTTTGGTTGCAACGACTTTGCGGGATTTGTCTTTGTTGATCAGGCACCTCTGCAAGATCGCTCAGCGTTCGATGAATGGGACGAAACCAGGGCACATACTGGATGTTATGACGAGAAGACCATGCTCGCCGCGCAATACAACTGGATCAATGACTCGAAGAAGGCGCATATCGACCTAGCAATAGGCTGCTTAGGATATCGACATGCCCCAAAGGAGGAAGACGGGATTTCAGCTGAGCAACAAGCCAAGGATGAAGCCTTCTTTACAGACATCAGTGCGAAATGCGACCAAACATGGCTAGCACGACTACTGGCAGATCATACTCGCTACGATCACCGAGAATCCATCGAAACAATCACGGTTCCGGTGTTGGTTATGGCCGGTCGACGATCAAGCTGCTTCCCACTTGAAGGAATGCTCGAGAGCGTGAGACGTGTAGAGAAGTCAAGGCCAGGGCTAGCAAGGTCATCGGTGTTTGACTCTGGACATTGGCTATTTTACGAGGAACCAGAGAGATTCAACAAGGAGATTGCGGAGTTTGTTAACTCATGCTAGATGTCGATCGGGCCAACAGCCAGCTGTTTGGTCGGAGTCAAGAATTGAAGTGAAGACATAGGTAGTAGCTACGACCTGAAAGAAGAAGAAGAAAAGTACAATTTGTTGGCTGATCAACTGCAGTATATTGTAATGATGATATAATTGGCAAACAGTGCAAAACGACGTTGAAGAATGGCAGCACTTGGTTCGGTTATCCAATCATTGAATCTTGTGGTCAGCGTATATACGAAGCTTGCCAACAGGTGGTTCAACCTGACCATCATATGTTCTGTCCAAGATCGCACGTTTTGAGGCAACAACATCGCTTTAGATACTTGGGCTAACCAAAGATCGGGAGAAAGCATGACAAGATGTAACTTGCTTACACGATACAATGCAAGAATGTTGATTTAACCAGGACATCATTGTAAGGCTGAGATGATGAATAATGATATCATTGGCAACACATGAAACGAAGTTGATCCTCTGCACTACGTTTCATGTAGGTCGACACTCTTGGCAATGAATAGATACAGGAGCAGCCAGGTTCTAACTGACAGGGAGATCCTGACATGGGTTATCTGTCAAACAAGCAAGATAGGCAATCCACATTCGGCAGCGGTTGGCGGCTGAAGCTGACGACGTCAAATTTGCAAGTGGGTAGTAGGTGCTTGTTTTTGAACTGATATAAGAGAACATACGACGCTGGAAATATGCAATTTCACCAAACTCATGAGTGGGATCCATGAGGCCTCATCTCGTCAACTCTGTAGCCGATCCATCTGCACTTTCGACAGGTAAGCGGCTGGCATGTGCCGCACCCCATGCAATACGAATGATATCGACTTTCAAGGCAGAGGTGTCAAAATGAGGTGGCGCTATCTCGTGAAGGTGTTGCGCCTTCGAAAACAGCATCCCGTCCGTTACCCTCCAACATCGAGAATACATCATCCAAAGAACGGGAGTCGACTGAAGATTGACTTTGGGAGCAGAGTCGGCAGAACTCAAGCTTGTACTTGGAAAAGCCCGAGCCCTCCACTCTGTACCAAGGCTAAGAACGCCACTGCTGCTGGTCATCCAGGAACTGCCTATGATCCCGGAATGATGGAGCCAGTGGCCAGGTTACGATTCCAGAGAAATTCCAAGAGAGGCAGTTGACTTTGACGGAGCGATCGATGTTGGTGTCAAGGGTCTCTAAAAGTTTGTTGTTGCAAGTGACATAATAGTTGCTGCAAGTGAATCGCAGTAGTGAATGTAATTGAAAAGCTGCCTTTAAATTAGCCAAATCGTCCCCAGAGACTCGGCTTATCTGTTGTCAGAAAATGCAATACGTATTATATCCATCTAGTTTCATATCATGGTTGCAGCCCTGAACAGAGCTCTTTCGTTCCTGGTTGCTCCATGGCTTTTGGGCGCATCTAGGCTTCCGATGCCTGACGCCTTGGCTGCCAGGCACCTCCAGGTCACTGTGGGACTTCTGTTGTGTTTCTCCGTCTGCGAGTGGCCAGCTCATGGCTCTGAGATCAGGACTAGCTAGAGCCACTATGGGGTCTGACCTCATGATGGGATAAACATGGAGATGTGAACGAAGAATCAACCCCTGGGTCGAGGGAGTTTCCAACAGATATAGCGGGGTAGAAGGGCCTCAGCGTTGGATCCAGTGAATGGATTGATGTGGATACAAATGATGGATGTTTGTGTCCTTCTGCAACTGCAGACTGTGCTGTGGTAAGTTCCAGCCTACCGAGCTAGCCTATGTAGGTTTGTGTCCATATTCTCTATGGAAACGGGCTGTTTTAGGTTGCCGAATTTCCAGCACCTGTCGGTATCATCGGTTACAGAGTCTAAATTTTGTAGGTCGTTTCAGCTTCACACGTATCCATTACATGCAGCACACGTACGCACTTGACGCGCAACGCTCGATTTCAATAGTAACATTCATTACCGGTACTGTGCTGTATCTGTGAGATGTGATGTTTGCAGAAGTTACTAATGGTATTTACATATCATTTGGTGAGGACTGATACCTATTATCCGCAAGCTGGAACCCGAAACCACCTTATCTGAGCAAGGTAAAGTTGGTACCCAGTACCTGAGACTGTACCTGAAGGCTGAGGGTGCCTGTGCCTGTGCCTGTGCCTGTGCCTGTGCCTGTGCCTGTGCCTGTCCAGATGCCTCTTATTGAATTGGATTGGATGCCACCCCCATTTGCTCACAGCAGCCTCTCGTGATTGAACCCCTGGCAAAAAGCAAAGCAAGTGCCAATATAAGCCGGCCTTAGTGAGCAAGAAAACCTCTGACAGTAAATTAGGGTGTCAAAAAAAGATCAGTCTAATAGTCTTCAGGTCTACCTAAATCTATATTGAAATTTGCCCAAGTTTATACTAGATTTATCCAAGTCTTTTTGTCATTCGTTAGAATAGAAGTCAGAAGTTTTCTTGTCCACCCTAAGCAGGCCATCAAAAGCCAAGGTACCTTAGGCTTGGTCTTTGTTCGTCCCTTGTTCCTGGTCTTTCTCCGTACAACGTTCCACATCCTGTCCCTTGCTTCTTTTGGGATCTGACAACCCTTGGCCATCATCAGCTGCACTGCCTGACTGACTACACGCACACTTCAAGGATGCACTACTCTGATACCTGACATTTACTCGACTGTACGCAATCGTTCCGTGAAGCGGTCAGCAGTAAGCTTTATATGCAGGCTGTTACCTCGTCGATTGGAACAACTAGTTACTCGGGGCTACCGATTGTTGTGTATCCAGTGGCACTCTTCTCCAAAGCAATTGACGGCTGGGATTCGGACATTTTTGGCACCAATGCCGGGCATTAGTATTAGCCCTACCACGATCGAATAATATTGGATTGATATTACTACGGATATAATATTGAACGACCCATTACTGAAGCCTGACAAAAACCCAACGCAATACGACATTTCCAAGTATCTAACAGTGCGCCTAGCTGCATAGCATAACACGATACAACACAACACCGCCTGCAGAGACGAGAGGGCATTCATTTCGAGACTACGAGACTTTCCCTCTCACCATCTTCAAAATACAGACCGACCTGTCTTCTTCTCCCTTTTCTTTTTTTGGCCTTATATTCTATTTCGTCCTCTGTTGCTCCGAACAGCTTGGCTTTTACCCCATGCTCTCCAGCTCCATTGGAGTGCCCCTGACCTAGCTACACAACAGTACCAGTTCCGGCCAGCACTACCACCACCACTAGAATCGTCGACGCGCCCACCTCTTCCTCAACGGCCACCAATCGTCAACCCCCCGTTCTCTATTGCCCTGTGAGCATATCTGTTTCTCCGTCCTAAGGTCCTGCCTTCACAGGCTGATCTTGCTCAATTATCCGACTGTGACCCGCAACAAGATTGGATTGAAGAGTAGAGGCACAACAGACCGATCCTCCCCTGGCCCGCAGTTTGAACCCCCTCCCGTTTCGCCTACCGTGGGAGTGGGAGTTTGCGAAGCAGGACCCGCGTTTGTGTCTACGTCTGCGACAGCGATTGTGAGACTGCGCCGTGAGCAGACAGGACTCAGAATGGGTCGTAAGGCGGCACCGCAGCCGCTGGCGCTTTCGTCTCAGACTTCGCCTCAGGCCCAAGCCCAAGCACAAACCCAGTCTGAATCTGGCGCTGCTTTACGTAGTAGAGACGATTCGCCGACTGCTGAAACCGTTTCTCCAGGTGTGTCGCCGGTCGAGTCCAAATCGCCCCGTTCTCCCCGCTCCTCTCCTTTCCACAGTCGGTTTTCACCCTTGAGAAACCAAGGTGGAAAGCACAGGAAAGTGTCACACACGACAGCAGCATTAGCAGACGCAACTGCAGAGGGGAAGCCATCGTCGTCAACGCCGCCACCACAACCATCAGCACCGGTGCCAATACCTGTACAACGGCCCTCAACTGCCACAGCATCTACCGAATGGAGTAGGGAAGAGTCTGTACCAAGACAGCCTTTACGGCACACGCGCGAGGATCCCTCGACCTATCCTTCCATCTCCTCTACACTTGAAGAACATCTACCTGATCCACCAGCAACAACTGCGGCTACCACGCAGTCTGAGGCGGTGCAACCAATCCCAAGTGACTCGAAAAAAGGTGCTAAAAACGGTTTCTTCCATTTTAATAAGCAATCCAAATCTTCAAACCAGTCTCAACCGCATGCCCACCACCGTAAACACACCGAGACGAGAGCCCAGGTAATGTCGAGGGGCAGTGACGGATCCAATCGACCAAGACACGGAGGTATGTAAACATTGAGCCAAGCTTAGTTGGGACGATCAATTATACTTTAGCCATCGCGCGCAAGCCTAGGTCCATGACCAACTGCTGACATGATGCAGACAAACACGATCCAAGCCCAAGTGCCTCATACACCGACCATACTCTACACAAACCTGTCTCCGCCGATCCTCTTCGAAGCGACTTGTCTTTATCATCCGCTGGCGACTACGATACCGCTTCACCTCAGTCTTCAACAAAGAAAGGCAGGTCGAAGCCTTTTGGTCTACTGAACCGCAGCCGATCCAATCGCGACAAAGAAGACGCCAGCCCCGAGCTGAAACCGGCCTCCTCTCCTCGTCAGGGTAACGAACCTGAACTGCACCTCAATTCTGTGCCGTACAAGACTGCGAACCAAGGTGGTGATCGTTCTATCAGAGACATGATGAACTCTGCAGTCCGAAATCGATCCGAGGACCGCGCGCCGAGAGATTCGTCTTCTACCAGAAGGGCACAACGCGACAAGGAATCAAAGACCCAACCGTCCTCCCTGAACGAGAACGGGGGCTCTTTTTTCAATGGCCTCAAGAGCTCTGGTACCCGTGCTGCTGGCATGCTGAGTGACCGTTTCTTCAACAAGAGTGGGCGTGGTGGTCGAGAGGATAAGGATGCTCTCGACGATGAACACTATCAAATAAAAGTTATCAACTTACCACTAGTTGAGCAAACACGATTGACGAGAATATCAAAGCGCCTTGAGGATTCAAGGGACAAGACGGAGTTCTGGATGCCTGCCTTTCCTTGGCGAGCAATAGATTATCTAAACTATAAGGGGTGTGAAGTTGAGGGTCTTTATCGTGTTCCGGGCAGTGGGCCTCAGATTAAGAAATGGCAGCGCAAGTTCGATGAACGTAAGTTTATCCCATCTTCCTGATAAGTGAAGGAACTCAAATTAACTTGGAACAGAATACGACGTCAACCTGTTCAACGAGCGCGACCTTTACGACATCAACATAATTGGTTCGATGCTAAAGGCTTGGCTACGAGAACTTCCCGACGAGCTGTTCCCTAAAGCGGCACAGGATCGAATCGCGAGGGAATGCGCAGGTGCTGAGGAAGTTCCTGAGCTACTTATCGAAGAGCTCTCGAATCTCTCTCCTTTCAACTATTATCTGCTTTTTGCCATCACATGCCACCTCAGTCTTCTATTAGCTCACTCGGATAAGAACAAGATGGACTTTAGGAACCTGTGCATCTGCTTCCAGCCGTGTATGAAGATCGACGCATTCTGCTTTAAGTTCTTGGTGTGCGACTGGCGCGACTGCTGGAGAGGATGCAAGAACGAGGCCAAGTATATCGAGGAAGAATACATGATCTTCGACCAGCCTCCGCCAAGGGGTCTCGCTGAACCAGCGAAGCCAAGACCACAAGATGAGTCGGAGGACGACCGACAACAACTCTCCTCTTCGGGGAGCAGCAAGCAGTCAGGCCGCCTCAGCCCCAGCGACCAGAAACCAAAGCTGAAGAAGAAACAGCTCCAGATATCCCCCTCAAACGGAAGCGTCGTCTCGAACGAATCGACTGCCCCAACCACCTTGACCATTAACAGCGACCGCGAGTTAGGCAGAACCTCGAGCGAACTGCGGCCTTTGTCACCCATTATGCCTCTATCCCCCCTCGGCTTCTAAATTCAGAGACATCCTGATGATACGCTGCATTCCACAAGCATATTCACGCCCGGCTACCCATGGAGGTGGCCAGAAGGATAGCCGAGACAGAAAGACCATACCTCAAAGGAATAGAGGTCTTGAGACCGGGATGAGAATGGACCAAGTGCCTAATCTATCTCAGCACCTCCCCGCTACTCTACCTCAACTGAGGGTAGATGTTTCAACTATCAACCACGGCCTCTGCCACGATGGAGTCTGTGACTTCATCCTTCAGCGATAGCCAATTCACGGTGGCACGCCCTTTATGACCTTGTCATTCGATTTGATTGCGCATTCTGGTTGCTTCTAACGCTGGCGTTTCTGGAGAGTGGCCTAACGGTTTGGCAATGTGCAATCGAGCAAAACTTTCAAGGAATGCTTTGAAATCCGGTCCACCTATCCACGACACCAAGCGAGTGATGTTCTTAACCTGCACTTTGTCTTTTATCTGTTGTTTGGTATACCCCATGATGCATTTTGAGGAGAATATCGTCCAGGGGCGTGTTGTACCCTGTGTTAGTGGGGAATCTTGTTTGAAGTTCCAGCGTTTCTGATTCTGATGATTTATTGACAAGCATACTGCGTCTTTGCCCGAGCTGATTATGTAGCTGGTTCTCCGGCGTTCTGATGAGGCAAGCTACCTTAGTAAGATTGGTGTTTTGCCGTCATGTTACAGTGAAATGAAGGCGATGCCAAGCAAGAGAGGAGCATGGAGATTACCAAAATATTGAGTACATCTGTTTCTGGTGACTGAAAATCGCCAAGAGAGGAGGATTGTTGGATAGTAGAGTTGAGATTGGCTGAGGCTACCTAGATAGTGCGCGGAATTTAGTAAAACATACTCTGCCAGAAATCGCTTATTTATTAATTGCATATTCTTCATCAACGTCAACTATCAGGTTGGGGGAGAACCCATGGCTGTTGTATTTCGTCGTTACGCACAGTCGGGGGACATGGACTCCATTTAGACACGGTCTGGCGAGTACCAGACAACAAGGAGATTGACAGCTGCAGCGTCTTCCTTTTTCATTCTTTTCTTCCAAAGCCGAACGTCTAAACCATCCCAAGTCCCTAGCTTTTAACATGCCGATTTCGAAACGCCAATGTCCTGAACGCCGCTCCATGCTCAACAACAGTAGTCTTGACCAAGGCCGACAAGAAATTGCCGACCAATTCCGTTCCTTCCAAAGCTGTCGCAGCCTATTTTCCTGTACCTTGAGCCTGGTTCTTGCGCATCTTTCGCTCGTTGCGCTTGATTCTCTCCTTGCGCTCTCTTCGACCATCGCCACGGATTGAGGTACCCTCTTTTCGCTTCTTCTCGGCTTCCATATCAACCTCGACGATGGGCCAGTCCTCGCCCTTCTTGTTGAGAGCCTTGTATCCCCACTTGCGCTGCCATTCGCCTGTCTGCTCGTCAAAGGCAAGATTGCGACGCTGCTCGCGAGTCTTGGGCTTAATGCCCTTCTTGGCGGCGAAGCGCTCCCACTTAGTAGGAGGCTTGGCCTGCGGAACAGGCTTCTCGCGGGGGAGACGGGTGCTCGGGGCGGGAAGGGTGAGAAGGACGCCCTCGGCGGTGGAGTTGAGAGGGCAGGTGGAGAGGAACTGGTTGATGAGTGACTGGGCGCCGTCGCGGGCAAGCTCGGCGAGGGACTGCTCGAGATTATCGCGGTCGAGAGTGACGGGGTTGGGGTCCTCTGCGAGAAGATGGCCGAGATCGAATGTGTAGGGCGTGGGCTTCTCGACTGCGACAGGCAGCTTTGGCTTAGAGCTTGGGAGCGCCATTGCGATATTCGTGCGAGTAAATAATATATTTATAAAGGCTGATGCTGAGGTCTCTTGGAATTTGTCATAAACTTGTCAAAGGATGAACAGGTTTGTCGTTGCAATCCGCTCTCTTGTTATGGTACTGCTACTGGAACTTTTTTTTCTGAGATCCTCCATGCTATACTATCTTTTTTCTGCACCGATAAGGCATGTCGGATCAGTGGGCAGCCGTTTTTCCGATACAGGGCCTATAAGCCAATCACAGGACCCCAATCCTTTCTCTTACCCCAGTACCTCTGGGGTGTGTGGTTTAATCCACCGAGATTTTCGAAGTGGCATTCAACTTCAGCTCACGACGGCCTCGAGACGAGCGTCCTAGAACCGGCCCAATTGGCGTCCATTCGACGATAGACGTCGTTCTCGTCATAGATATCCAAGAAGAGTCTGTCAGACGTCAATTTGGAATACTGTTGCAAGCAATGGCGTCCGCCAATTCGCTTCGATGCCTCATGAGGCCGACTATTCCCAGGGCTCCTCGAATTCAACCAGTCCTCCTCGCCCCATTTTCAACTTCAAACGCTGCTCTCGCCGTCTCAGCTCCTCCGGCAATCAAGAGCCGCCGAGATCTTCCCCAGAAGGTCAAGAAGTCCTATAAGAAACGTGCCAATGTGACGCCTGTCCGAAAACCTCAGCCTGGCGAGCGAAAG
Organism: Fusarium oxysporum f. sp. lycopersici 4287; assembly: GCF_000149955.1. NCBI lineage: Eukaryota > Fungi > Ascomycota > Sordariomycetes > Hypocreales > Nectriaceae > Fusarium > Fusarium oxysporum. Next base: position 1,830,909 of record NC_030990.1, read on the forward strand.
GCCTTCCGAAAGCGCATCCAGCTCAGCAACAACAGTGCTCTGCCTGTCGCAGGCCTTGAAAACCTGGATGCCAGTAACATGACCAAGGCTGAGAGTGCTGGAAAGATGTTTGCTATTCCTGATCAGGTTGTGGATCATCTCCGTGCCCTCGAGGCTTTCAAGACGACACAGACATGGAACCTATTCCGAAAACCCCATGTTCTGCAGCGCAGAGAGACAGTAGAGTTGATGAAGAAGCTTGAGCTATCGGCCAAGGACAAGAAGGCTCTCAAGTGTGTGTTGACGGGTAGTAAGTTGTCTGGAAAGAGTATGGCCATGCTACAGGCTATGGCATATGCGCTTCTTAACAACTGGGTGGTATTCCATGTCCCTGAAGGTACATATCCCCGAAGGACCTCCTCACGTTTTCATGCCTCTAACTGACCAAAACAGGTCAGGATCTGACCAACGGTAACACTGAATACTCACCCATTCCCGAGACTGAGCCAATGCAGTTCTCCCAACCCATCTACTGTCTCAAGATGATACAGAGCCTCTATAGAGCCAACCGTGTCGTTCTTGAAAAACTCAACATCGAGAAGGACTGGTCCAAGTTCACTAACCTCAAGGAGGGCGCTACCCTCGCTGATCTGGCTCTCAGCGCAAAGGAGGCCGAGTACGCATGGCCAACCCTCCTTGCCCTATGGACTGAGCTCACCCTGCCTGGGCGACCCCCCGTACTCTTTGCCCTCGACGGTCTTGCCCACATCAACAAGATCAGTGATTACAGAGACCCCTCGTTTAACGAGGTCCATGCCCATGAACTGACTCTAGTACGCCTCTTCATTGACGCCCTATCTGGCAAGACTCCTCTCCCTAATGGCGGTGCTGTCATCGCCGCTACCTCAGAGAACAACTCCCACCACCACCCCTCACAAGAGCTTGTTCTCTCACAGCTCGAGGCGGGCCAGGCGGGCCGCGAGATTCCCAAGCCTGACCCCTACGAGCGCAAGTACGACGAGCGTGTGTACGAGGCCCTCAAGAACAGCTGGGTTCTCCGTTTTGAGGGTATCACGAAGGACGAGGCTCGTTCTTTAATGGAATACTGGGGCGCCAGCGGGCTGTTCCGCCATGTTCTCAATTCAAGGACAGTATCCGAGAAGTGGACCGTGGGCGGCCACGGTAATGTTGGTGAGATGGAGCGTGCGGCATTGATGCAAATGAGGCTGTAAATGTATTCTAGAAATGTACAATACTGGTGTTTGAAACCCGAAATATGCATTGCTTCTTTGCAAACCATTTGTGCTATAGGAACAATTAAAGCTTTATGCTTGTGTACTACAGCTGAGTTATTGGTTGGTGTTTGTTGTGATAGAAACTTCATGCCTAATTCTCATCATTGACAGAGCTCTACCAGCAGACTATTCTCATCTACCTTCATATGCCGAAACGCCAGACCTTTACATAGAACATCTCACTTCATTACATGCCCAGTTCTCAGAAGTCCATGTCATCCTCTTGGTCGTTATCAGGGTCGCTGTTGACAAATACCAGTCTTGCGCCGTTCCTGGTGGTTTGCCAGATCTGTTAACGATTGTTAGTGATTTGTTCAGGTACGAAGGAATGTCTCTTAAAAACTTACATCCACGGAGGTATACTCTTGCACAGCGTTGGACCACTGGTCGGCGGTAAAGCCCTGGGCGATGACTCGCGCCTTTAATTGCGTCATACTCAGCTCAATACCGAGCTCTTCCTCGCCAGCGGCATCTTCGGGACGGCATTGGCCGGCATCAGCAAGCTGCTTGACGAAATTGTAAATCCTGCTGCTGGGATCCATGCGCGCTCGACCAGTGCCAAGATCATTGTTCAGACTTTCTTTGCTAGCCTCGACTAGTCTGAGAGCCTCATCAACATCGTCTTGAGTGACCTCATTGCTGAATCGAAGTCGGGCCAAGGCCTGGGCCAGACGGACAACACCCAAGAGGGTACGAGGGGTTGTGTGGGTAAACTGCTTGCCCTTCTTCTCAGCGCGCTGCTGCTGGTCTCGCATGCGTACGTATGTCTTGATCATGTACTCAGAGACAGTTTCAGGAACAACAGGTCGGTATGTTCTTGCTTGAGCGATGTAGGATCGCACTTCATGAGGATTGAAGACAACATTACCAGTGCCGATATCGGGATGTCGGCTATTCATGTGCACAAACGCAACGTGCTTGGCAAGCTGTTCGTCTGTTTCGCGCGTAGGGGTATCAAGAAGCAGGAATAGGATATCGAAACGGGACAAGAGCGCAGCGGGGAGGTTGATGTTTTCGACAGGGGAGATGCGAGGATTGTATCGTCCATATACAGGGTTAGCGGCGGCAAGAATAGAGGTGCGGGCGTTGAGGGTTGTTGAGATTCCGGCCTTTGAAATGGAAATTGTTTGCTGTTCCATTACTTCGTGAATGGCAGTACGGTCAGTCTCGTCCATCTTGTCGAACTCATCAATACAGCAGATTCCGTTGTCGGCCAGGACGAGAGCACCACCTTCGAGAACCATTTCATCCGTGACAGGATCACGCATAACAGCAGCCGTGAGACCGACACCACTGCTTCCACGACCTGAAGTGTAGACGCCACGAGGGGCGACTTTTGAAATGTACTTAAGGAGCTGAGACTTGGCCACACCAGGATCACCCATCAAGCAGATGTTGATATCGCCACGAATCTTCATTCCATCTCCCATTTCCTTCGTCACACCACCAATAAGTAGAAGAAGAAGAGCCTTCTTGACATCAAGATGTCCGAAGATTTCGGGAGCAATCGACTTTGCCAACAGTTCGTAGACTTGGCCAGTCTGGCGGTATTTTTCAATCCGGCGGACCAGTGTGGGGTCAACAATCATCTCACTGTACGCCTTTTTGTGTTGGAGAACGTGATGTGCCTCGAGATAAGTATCAGTGAGCAGGCCAGCCTTCATCGCCTTGAAACCTGTATAAGGGGTGGGAAGGAAGATGCCTGAGATATCGACAACATCACCAGGGTTAATCTGGCGGACAAGAGTGCCATGGCAGAGGACGGTAAGACTTCGAGGAATCTGACCAATTGGGACCTGCTCGGCCATCTCCTGGACCTTGACCTCCTGGAAAGGCAAGAACTTTGAGGCTCTTGAAGAAGGGTTGAGTTGACCCTTGGCCTGGTTCTGCCTGCAGTCCTCGGAGGGGCACATAGTTAAGGGGCCATATTGCTTGTCAGTAACAGGCTGGAAGATTTCACAGCCACATCTGTCGCAAGTGTAGGCGCTGACTTGAACGATGGGTTTGACATCAGAAACTCGAGTGGCGATCGCGCGAATGGTAATAAGATGACCCAAGTGCTCGCCGCGCACTTGTCGAACTGCCAAAGCTTTTGAGGATTGGCTTGAGGTGCTAGTCCTGGGCTTGAACACGAGGGTGTACCTGCGAGTGAGCTCGGCAGGGAACTTGTCATCTGCAGCAGTAGGGTCTCGCTCAGCGGCTTCGTCCAGTTCTCGGTTTCGGATTTGTCGTCGAGCCATCAACACGTCGAGAACATCGTCCTTGAAGCTATTCGCTGGTTAATGCGGTGCATCAACATTTAGGTCACTTGAGTACTCACCTCACATCTGCGCTCATTGGAGGCATGACCTCATCCACAGCTCGGGAAAATATTTCGACGTAGTGTTTTGTGTTCATCTCGATGGAATCAACAAGTCTCATACTTTCCTCACCATCGAACGCTTGGTTCTCCCACTATAAGCTTGTTAGTACTTTGCCGGAGAAAGGAATATCGCAAATCATACGGTTGCTAAATCGTCAAGATCAATCGTCGCCTCGTCAATCGTTCGATCGGAGAGTTGCTGCAGCATATTCTTGTACTTGTACTGAGGAGCACGGCGCTCCTTCGCTTGTTGCCGGTTCGCATCTTGCCCATCCTCCTCCATTAAATCGTACTCGTCGTCGAGGTCATCTTCTCCGATGGTGATATTGCCTAGTGCGGTTGTGATGGTTTGCTCTGGCGATGTCTTGAATCCTGTCAAGAACTCCTGGAAGGCGTCTATACCGATGATTAGCTTATGCGGGGAGCTAAGTACAGTAGCAGCAGGAAATATACTGACGTTGCTGCTTCTCATAGCTGACAGGGGCCTTGAACTCGCGCAGCGCCATTGTGAAGAAATCTTATAAGGATCTCAAATTTGAAAAGCGCTGTAAGTCAAGTTTGTGCGGTGCGGTGCTGTATAGTACAAAGCGAATGGAGAGATGCGATCGCGATGCACAAATTGAGTGGACTTGGGGCCAGTCGCAGGGGGGCAACCGTGGTTGCGATGGGCCCTCCCTTCCAAGCGCGCACATCAAACGCGTCTTTTCGCGTTTCGCGACGCACAGCCATATGTAGAGTTTAATTGACACCCGCCACAGCTACAGCCACAGCCACACCCGCCACCTACAGCGGTATCGCAGGAAAGCATGGGCCACCCACCGAAACCGTAAAGCTGGGGAAGGGGACGGGGATGATCACCGAGCACGTGTAGGGACCTCGGCTGCGGGACGAGAAAGGGACTCCAGATCGGAAATGTTTCGGCACCTGAGCTGAGGTGTTCTGCTTCTTCCCACAGACAAGTAATAAAATCCTCCCGCGAGAGGTCGACTCAATCGAATTCGAGAGTCTTCTCAATTGCCTAAGTGCATCATGCCTCCCAGACGAAATGCGCAGTCCGTCTCGGCGGAAATCTCCCTATCTCACCTCAAAAGCTGTTTGGTCAACCTTCCTACATCACTGGTCTCGCTCCTAGTCAATGTCAATACTGTAGGAACTTTCTTCTTCACTGATTTGCTCTGGCGATTTTCTGACCATAGCTTATAGCCTGCACAAAATGTCATCATTGAGCTCAGCTATCGTGAGGCCTCGCCGACTGGAGCCGGCTCCCAGCAACGCTCCATATTCGTAGGATGGACAGGCATGCCCAGCAAGAGGAGGACCGCTCCTCCTGGGACCCGCGATGGACCCAATGGCTCGCGATCATCCCGCGATCAGGAGGTTCAGCTTGTCGAACTTGATGCCACACTAGCCAAGTCACTAGGTATTTCAGAAGGGCAGAAGATCATGGCCACCATTCATCTCGATCCTCCGCTGGCGCATACGATCAACATTGAACCCCTTACACCAGAGGACTGGGAGATTATTGAGCTACATGCGACATTCCTCGAACTGAATCTCATCTCTCAAATTCGAGCGCTCCCGAACCCGCTATACAAAATTGGCGACAACCCCGTCGAGCCCCATGCGTTGACACTACATCTATCTCCGACATCGACCGCAAATATTAAAGTTATTTCACTGGATCCTTCGCCTCCGGCCGACTTGCCATTCGCAAAGATATCCCCCGATGCCGAGGTCATCGTTGCGCCAAAGACGAGGCAAAAGAGCTCGCACAGCTCGGGCGACCACCGCAGCGTAGCCAGCACTTCCAAGTCCAAACGAAGCGCGACCAGTACGGTGCGCCGGCGAAGCGCCAAGGAAGAGCGGAGACCTACTATGTTTCTGCGTGGTCTTGACCGAAGCTCATGTGAAGAATGGTTTGATGAAGGGCCCCTGGTTCAGGACTTGAGTGTTTGGGTTGATCACGACCTTCTCTCCGGCGAAGCCTTCAAAGGGGTCAACTACGTCGCTGTTGATGTTATTAGACCAGCTGGTCTGCAACAGCCTCAGCCAGAAGAAGGCGGCGTTCCTGCTGGGACGACTGCGGCCACAAAAGTCATTGCTCATCTTAGATCATGGATCGATCCTCCCAACAGTCAATCAGTTGCTCTTTCGTCACCCCTTTGTGCAAGTCTTGGGTGTTCTGGCATGGTTGGCGGGATAGTAAAGCTTCAAGCAGCTCCACAGCAACTCCCCAAGACTGCGGTTCAGAGCATCAAGGTTTTTCCTTTCGCCACAAGTGCAAAGACAGTCGAAGGCCTGCGGTTTGGTGGAGAATCCAAGGCTGAGAAAGAAGAGTCTGCGAAGCGATTCCGACAGATCTATGCCGCTACTAGAGGTACTGATGGGCTTCTTCAAGGACCTCTGACAGACGGCTCCATCATGGGCTTATATGAAGGTCTCGATCCTCCTCAGGGGTGGGAAGGCGGCATCATTAAATTTACCTTTGGTGGTGATTTTCAGGAGAACAAAGACGCTGCGAATTGGCTTCTTGGACTCGACACTAAACTGCCTATTGACTTTCAGCCACCAACTCCTCGACCATCCCGGCTGACCGAGACGGACGGGTTTGAGCGTCAACCAACCCACGATTCGCTCCTTGTTGGAATCGACTCCTTGCTGGATAATTTACAGTCTAATCTTGTGCACCTTTCTTCGGTCCTTCTCACTGGTGGCATGGGATCCGGAAAATCTTCTATTGCTCGATACTTGGCACAAAAACTTCGACAAGATTCATTATTCCATACATTATACTACCCTTGTCGAAAACTAGTCAATGACGAGACACGAATCTCAACGATAAAGGAAACTTTGAACCGTTTGTTCGCCACTGCCAGCTGGGGTGCACGCTTAAACGGAAAAGCTGTGGTAGTTCTTGATGACCTGGACAAGCTTTGTCCTGTAGAAACAGAACTTCAGGTTGGCAATGACAATGGAAGGAGCAGGCAAGTCGGTGAGATCCTGTGCTCGATCGTCAGACAATACTGTACCCGCGACAGTGGTGTTGTTCTCCTGGCCACAGCTGAGGGCAAGGAGTCAATCAATGGTGTTGTAGTCAGTGGCCATGTTGTGCGCGAGATCGTCGAACTCAAGGCACCTGATAAGGAATCGAGACGTCGAGTGATGGAGTCTATCGTCATGCAGGATGCCATGACGGCTGACGAAGCTCAGACACAGTTCAGCGATGGAAGTCGACCACAAACTGCTGACGGCAGCATGACGGAAGACAGTGGTGCTTGGATGGACGGCGCTAGTCATGCGAGCAAGGAGAGCCGTCCGGCAAAGACGAGCGGCTTCATCTTGGACCCAGACCTTGACTTTCTTGACATTTCTGGGTCTACAGACGGCTATATGCCTGGCGACATCAATGTCCTTGTGTCTCGCGCGAGGAACGAGGCTATCATTCGTGCCATTGCTGAGTCGCCAGACTCGACAGGCGCCATTCACTTGGCAAGGGCTGATTTTGATAAGGCCCTCAAGGGGTTCACGCCAGCCTCATTGAGGAATGTGTCACTGCAGAGTTCGTCAACAAGCTTCAAGTCCATTGGAGGGCTGCAAGAGACACGACAGGTGCTCCTGGAGACGCTACAATACCCGACTAAATATGCGCCAATCTTTGCGCAGTGTCCACTACGCCTTCGATCTGGCCTTCTTCTTTACGGATATCCCGGTTGCGGTAAGACGCTTCTTGCCAGCGCTGTTGCAGGCGAGTGTGGCCTCAATTTCATCAGTGTCAAGGGTCCTGAAATTCTGAACAAGTATATCGGTGCCTCTGAAAAGAGTGTCCGGGATCTGTTTGATAGGGCCCAGGCTGCGAAGCCATGTGTACTCTTCTTCGATGAGTTTGACTCCATTGCACCTAAGAGAGGGCATGACTCTACAGGTGTTACGGATCGTGTGGTAAACCAGCTTCTCACGCAGATGGATGGTGCCGAGGGATTGTCAGGTGTCTACGTGCTGGCAGCTACTTCACGGCCTGATCTGATCGACCCTGCTCTTCTTCGTCCCGGCCGTCTGGACAAGTCTTTGCTGTGCGATATGCCTTCCCTGGAGGATCGTGTCGACATCATCAAGGCGCTGTTTCAAAAAGTCAGACTCTCGGACGAGCTGACCGAATCCGATGGGCCTCTGACGGACATTGCTCGCCGTACTGAGGGCTTCTCGGGTGCTGACCTCCAGGCTCTTGTGTCCAATGCTCAGCTCGAGGCTATTCACGATGTTTTGGACGTTGATGGGCCTACAGTCACTTCTAAACGAACCAACGGAACCGATGGCAAGTCGAACACCACACCTAGCTTCGTCCAGTTCCGTTACGGCAAAGACGCCAAACCCCTGACCGAAGCGACTCCAAAAAGCAAGTCCGCTGCTCTGGTCGAGAACGCATCTATTTTAGCAAAGCTTGAAGAGATCAAGATAGCTCGTAAGAAGTCGAAGCAGATCCACGGGGCTCCCGCCGCCAACACAGACGCCAAGGCGGAAAGCAGCGATCAGAGGGAGGTGGTCATCGAACGGGGCCACCTCATAAAGGCTCTGGATAGCACACGGGCGAGTATCAGTTCTGAGGAGAAGGCCAGATTGCAAAGGATATATACCGAGTTTGTTGTCGGTAGAAGTGGCCAAATGAAAGATGGACAGGGAAGTATGGAGATTGGAGGCCGAAGCAGCTTGATGTAAGATATGGATTTGGCATGTATAGAATATCGATGTGAACGTAGATACCAGCATCTTGGATTAAGTTTCGTTATCTTTTGAGATTCTCGATAGACCTTTTTATTTTATAGCTGGTTAAGTGGAGGCGTCTTCAGTAAGAATCTTCTTCAAACTCTCAAGAACGGCAGCGTGGATACCCTGCCTCGCTGCAAGCAAGCCATTGTTCCGGCTCAGATCCCTTCCAGCTCCAAAGTCCATATCCTTGCCGTCAAGATCGGTTACTTTGCCACCGGCCTCGGTCAAGATAAGCTGGGCCCCAGCATGATCCCAGATGTGCATTACCACATCGTCAGATGAAGGGATACGCAGCTGGAAATCACCGCCGCCAACGAGGAGTGCCGCATAACGGATGTGTGATGAGTACAGCTCGATGTTGGGGAATTTAGCACCGAAAGAGCTTGCGAGTTTGCGGATGAGGTCGTGACGAGATGTCGAGCCACTCGAGTAGTTGATGATCTGAGCTTCAGCGGGACTTGAGGCTTTGGCGACACTGTCAAGAGGCTGAGCTGGCTGGAGACCGCTGAAGTCCATCTTGCGAATCGTGGTGCCTTGTCCGCGAACTGCGGCGAGCATAAGACCCAAACCATCCTTGTCGATGGTTGACTCTGCAACTGTATCGTCCACAGGCTTGAGGTTTGCACAGCCCAAAACACCAACGACCTCCTTTCCATCCTCTACCAAGGCTAGGGAAACAGCGTATTGTTCCCCCTTGAGGAACGTAGCTGTTCCATCAATAGGATCCATTACCCAGAATCGCCCCTTTCTCCCACCCTGACCGCGTCCTCCAAGATCAATCACCTCAAGAAGCTCATCAACATCTTTGGGGCTCGCAAGGAGGGCATCATCGTCTGCGTTCTCGAGGTGAGCGCCAGAGGCAAGTTCCCAAACACGCTGCTTCAAGGCCGGATCTTCTCTAAGAGCGCTGGAGTCTTCCTCGCCGACGAAGTGGTCACCGGGAAATGCCTTGCGGAGGGCGCTGATGAGAACAGCTTGAGCGGCGAAGTCAGCAGCGGTGACGGGAGAGTCGTCTGCTTTTGAAATGCCACTGACGGTCGATTGGACTCTTTTTGTGAGGATTGATGCCCGTAGCACGGCGAGCTCTGCGATTTGACGCTCAAGGGTGTAGGATGACATGATGGCGTCGTAGTGTTGGTGGAGGTTTCAGGATTGTTATTTGGTGAGCTGCTGCAATATGCGGTGCTGATAAGAGGTAGTGTATTTTATTATGATGCGATTATTCAGGTGATGTGATGCATGAGAATGAGTGAGAGGACGAGGCGGTGATTTGGTGTTTCCCCACGGATCCACAGCATATCATGATGCAATCAATGAGCGTCGTTTATTTGTTCATGTAAGGATACAGCATGAGACATGAGCAACAACAAATAAATGACCTTTTAGTATTGGTAGTTGTGCACGTACTGTGGCCCAAGATACGAGATGTCTATTTAAGAGGTAATAGGAACTTGAATCGATGTCTTTCACAGTATTCGTGGTTATTGAATTTATTTGCCCGTCATTCGTCCAAGTCAAGAACTGCAGGATGCTTGGGTATAATCAAGACTTTTTCCCAAAACAACCATTCTGTATAATGCCTCTGATACGGCATTTAAGATGCTAGATTGAGTATCATTGAGTCATCATATGCCACTCCAAATCCAGTATGAAAGTGACCCAATAGACAGTGGCTTGTCTCTCTGGTAGCTATGATGCTACCTAGGCATAGACTATCGCTTGATCAAGTTCGCCATGAAGGCCTCTATACTAATGCGGCACATCAAGTTAATCGTTGGATATTCTTCGATGCACCTTTGAGGGGTTTGACAGATGCGATGACGCTTAGAATAGGAGACAGCTGGGACTACCATGCAAGCCTTGTCAGTTTATTCATACTCGCAAATAACTCATTTCAGCGCAACGACCCTCAGAAACTTACTTCTTAATGAACGATATGGCATGTTTTATTCATCGTGACAAACAAAAGCGCCAAGATCTACTATATAAACCTCCCCTTTAACCTTCATCTTGACTTGTTGGCAATTTCCAAGGTCACAACCCAGTGTTGACAGACTATCCAAGTCATAAACATGATCACTCCCATCTGTAGCTGCTTCTGCTTCCTCAACTGACAATCTCTTCGTCTTGATCTTGAGAACTTTCGATGTGTTTGGATCTGAGGATGTGTACTCGATGTAAAGGTTGAATGAGTTGAGCCTTATTCTTTTCGTTGAATCCTTTTTTACTTGCTCCCACGCCGTCGGACTATCGCTTGACTTGTGATCGGAACGCTTCGGTTCTGGAAAATAATTGCTTGACTGGCGTGTTTGATATGTCTCTGGACTTGTGATCTTGTTCGGCTCATACTCAGTCTCCTCGGACGCGATATCATTTGGCTCTCCAACTGAAATAGGGGCTTGTTCTTGGATTTTTTCAGTTTCATTGGCCGGTTTCTGCGTCAGAACCATGGTCTCCTGCGAACTTATTGGGGAGTTTCTAGGTATTAAGGAGACTTCGGTGCTCTCAACGTCCAGGTTCTTTGTCTTCGTCTTGACTCCAGCTTTAGATTGTCCTGGTTTCGTTGGTGGCAGCAGACATATCGCAGGCCGTTTCTCATCTATCGTATCTAAAACCTCGTTGTTTATCCCAGTATTGGTAGGCGTCATTGCTGGTTGCATATCTTTCGTTTCCCTAGATCTATTCAGAGAGGTTGTAGAAGTAGCAACTAACGATATTGTGCTCTCCAAAGGGTCAATGTTCTTCTCAAACCCCTGTTGATTTACCACGTTGAGTCTTTCCACAGCAATGCGTTCAAGTTCTCTGACAAATAGTCTCCTAGTCTCATTGAGCCCAGTCGATGGTAGTCTCCATCCAGGATAGATTCTCCCGTGTGTTTTGGGTATCATGTACTTTCCATGGAACGATATAAAGGCGTTACATAGGAAACACGCATCTTTGTTGGAGGCGAGAACTCGGGGAGGCTTCGAGCTTGGGTGGCGCTCAAGGTGCCACATAAGTTGAATTTCAGCGTGAATCTTTGGCTCATTCGTGACTCTCAAAAAGTCCTCCCAGAACTTTTTCGTATTCGTTGCCAGTCTTTGGCCGAAGTTGTCCAAGTCCCAGTTGGTGTTATACTCCTTTTTAAGCTTCTTCAAATGCTCTTCCAACTTAAAACCCACAGTTTCTGCTGGTGGCTTCCCGAATGCTGTGTCGTCAAGTCTGACGGCAATAGTAGAAGTACGTCCAAGTATCGAATACCTCCTCGAGAGCTTCACAAGGGTCCAGGCACAGGTTTTATAGTGCGCCAACTTATGAATGGTGTTCAATAAGCCACTGCACAAGTCCGGTTCCATCCTCGGTCCAATATCTTCGAGTAGCATTGTTGAAAGACTTGATATTCTCGATATATCGGCAAAGGTGTTGATAATCAACTCCAGCTTCTTGTCCAATGCTGATGTGTTGGATGGACCTTGTGCCAACTTGATTTGAAAAGCATCTATTCTGGAAATAAGCACTTGGCTCAGTCTCATATACTCCCTCTTATCGTCATTCATTGTGAATCGAGCCATTTCTTTCTTGACTTTCTTTAATATGGTATCAAAGCCTTGTCTTTGGCCGCGCCTGATGAATCTCGCTCTGCTCATTATTCGGCTTCGACACATAGAGATGACGATACTGATAATCCGACAATGAAGGCTCTCAGAAGATACTGGCCTTTTCATCAGAGGGTTCAGAAGATGCCTGCTTTGGCCCTTGACTCACCTGGAGTCTCCCGATTGAGTGATCTGAATATCTTATCAAACCCTTCCTTGACAGCGTCAAGATACGACGATGAGTTATGACTATCTTTTGCATTGGCTGCAACCATCACCACAACACTAGATTTCTTCTCTTCTACGCAGACTGCTGTGACGCTCATAGCATCATCTCGAATACTCGAAAGAAACGCCAGTGTTGACGTGAGTAACTTCTCATCCTGCAAAGACAGTGCCCTGTTGATGTCTGCTTTGCGTACAGGTTCACAGTCTTGAATACTGTTCTTTTGGGGCTTGCAGCCAATTCTACCAAGGTAGTAAAGAAGGGCGATGTTTCGAGCACATTCGATCTCGGTGTTAGTCACTGGCATATCTGGCTGAAACTAGCTAGAACAGGGAGTCGCATAGAATATTGGACATCTCAAAGAAAGCAACTATCAGATATCTACGAAGCAACCGTATTTTCAACCTCCATGCCAATATGCCTGATGACGAGTAACACACATTGTGGTTGGTTGCAGCCTGCAGGAGGCCGACCAGCGGCAAGCTTGCAGCAGCCTTGTAACAGGCATCACCATGTGCTACATAATCACAGCATTATATATACTGCGTGAAAATATCATACATATCGAGGTGGGACAGATTACTGCGAACCTTGGAGTTATTCATCTTTCTTTATAGTTTAGAGCTTCTATCAACCCAAGCAGAAGCCTTCGCCTGGCAGTTGTTGCTCGTTTCTTTTTTATCCACCGTCCATACCATGCAGTAATCTTCATCTAACAACAATATGGATCTCTACGCATTGTGTTGGTCTCCGCGTCACCCTCTCACCTCCTATTCTTGAGGTGTATTGAGCAGATGACCAATACCGAGCCCCAGATAACAAATCCAGTTCAACAAAGACACGCAACGCTAGCCCAGCTCAAATGCATAAGACGTGCCCCCCCAACGTACCTGTGTATAATCTTGGCAACAGCCAAGTCGATCAAGACGAGACAACTCCACCTATGACAAGTCCTATGCCATGCTATCCGGGTATGATCTGAACCGGAGCCTCAAATCTTTCCACACCTAGCTCTTGCTCAAAATGCAGTGAAGTGTAGTAAAGGGCAAACATGCTGACAGCCCCTGTCTTTTGAGGTATGCGCAACCAAACGCCGATCCTATGCCGGAAACTGAATAAAAAGATGCTCAAGTCATAATGAAACAATATCAGGTATTATCTGCTCGTAACAGGTAGGTAGGTGTGTTTGGTTTGGTTTCGTACTGATTGTTCCTTGTTAGGAATCGTCCGTTGCTTTTCTCAAGCCGACGGTGACGGTGACTATGCACCATTGGTTTTGGTCGAACCGGATCCCTTGCTACGGGAATGTAGAGTGCGATACATGTTGCTCAATCGCTTTCCCGTGACGCTCTTGCTTGTATCATCTACGGGCCACAAAGCTGCCAGAAAGTCCCTATCATCAGTGTTAGTTGGGCCCGTCACAAGAAGCTGTCCATCATCATAAGACTTACCAGAAGTTGCTCTTGAGACCTTCGTCAGCAGCAGTGGCCGCCAATTTCTCGTCGAGGAAAGTGCCGATAACGACCAGCTCGACGCCAAAGATAGACGCCCGCTCCTTGCTTGACTTGACGTTGTCCTTAGTTGTAGAGAGAATCCTCTCAAAGTTCTCTCGGACCGGTTTGAGTAGAAACCAGATCATGGCGTCGTTGTCCTCAGCTCTCTTATCTTTGTTGTCGCCAATTCGGCGAAGTTCGTCCAGCCTTCGCAGAGCCTTGGCTCGGCGCTCATCCTGAGGATGCGAGTCATGGGCTCGCTCTCGCTCTCGCTCTCGTTCGCGATCACGATCACGATCACGATCACGATCTTCACGATGTCGGTCATGTCGTCGATCATCACGACGGTCGTCACGTCGGTCATCTCGGCGGTCTTCCCGACGATCGTCGCGATGACTGTGGCTGAGGCGATGTTTATCATGTCGCCGGTCATCCCGTCGTTCATCTCGGCGCTCATCACGACGGTCCTCATCATCCCGATGACGCCGCTTCTCTGACCTCTCCCTGTCCTCTCCATGCTTACTGGATCGACGATGCTCCTCGATGCGGCGGTGCTTAGGGCTGCGGCTATCTTCATGAGATAGATGTTTCCGCTTGAAATCCGGTCGTGGGGTTCCACGCTCCTCCGCATGGCTTCGGGATCGGTGCAGGTCACCATGGAGGTGGTCTCTGTCGCGGTCGCGAGACTTCTTGCCGTTGTGCGGAGCAGGAGACGCTGTGGCACTCCCGCGGTGGCCATTGGCAAGTGACTTTTTGTTGTTGCGGTGATGATTCTCTACTGCTCGCTGCACAACACGATCATTAGAGTGCTTCGCTTGCAGGACTGAAAGCAGGTACTCTGACCGCCGAACAAGGTGAACGGCGCCAGGAGCCTTCATCTTGTCATTACCCTTGCTACGTTCCTCTTTCTTCTCCACGCGATGTTCTTCGAGGAAGAGTTTGTCTGCCATGTCCAGATCAGGATCGTCGCGAATCTGCGGCCAAGCGCCAAAGCCGTGTCTGTCAATACCGACTAGGAGCATAGCATCTTCCTTAGCGCCCCAAGCACAAGAGTAGCTAGCAGCCTTCGTCGCGTCAGGGAGACGAAACGTGTGCCAGTCATTGTGGCTGCGAATGACTTGTCGGAGAAGTTGAAGCTGCTTCGGACGTTCGATGGCCGTTTCAGCATTGACTTTCTTGAGATCGCCAAAGTCTATCAGGACAGCTTTGCGGTCCTTCTTCGTGAGAGTCTTCCCGAGTCTCTTTTCTTCTTCCACCATCTGAGCATAGTTATCGTCCACGGCCTCCTTGGCTGCCTTGATGAATTCATCGAGGACCGACTTGACGTAGTCTGGATCCCTTTCTTTCAGCTTGGCTTCCTTGATGATTTCATCGCCGCGGTCATCCATTGAGCCGTAACGGAAATAAGCCTTTATTAGACTACGTTGTTCCTTATCGTTCAAAGGGCGCTTAGGGTCGAGAGGCACGGGCCGTCGGTCATCCTCCTCCTTGTCTTGCTGCTCCTTCTGACGTTTCTTGAGGCGAACATCACGCTCGCTCTCTCTGTGGCGGCTCTTGATGGCCGCTCTGCGTGGAGCACTTTCAGCCGCCACCTTCGCAACGTAGGCCTCATGCTGTTTCTTTTCTTCCTCGGCCTTAATTTCGGCGATCTTATCGGCGGGGATAATTTGATCCCAATCAAGGTTGATATCATCCACTTTCACATCAGTAATTTGCATGAAATTGTCCCAGTCGATGCCGCCACTGCTTAGGTTTATCTTGTCGTCGACCTTCGTCTTGGTGACCTCAGCGTTCTCAAGAATCGAGTCAATGTCGAGTTGTTCAAGCCGTTCTTGGTTGCCGCTCTGTTCGAACATCTTAGATGATCGCATCTTGAGAACCATTTGGATATCTTCAGACGAAGACGGGCCTTCGACCCTGAGACCCTTCTTGTTGAGTTCCTCCTTGAAAGCTGCCTTACCATCGTCAGTGACACCAGCCTGGATGGTCAGGTATTCGAGTAAGAGTTTGTTGCGAGCCCTTTCGAGAACCTCCTCCTCGACAGTCTCCTTGGACACTAGGCGGTAGATGTTTACAGGACGCTTCTGGCCGATGCGATGGGCACGAGCCATGGCTTGCAAATCAGCTTGAGGGTTCCAATCAGAGTCGAAAATGATGACAGTGTCTGCCGTCATGAGGTTGATTCCAAGACCACCTGCACGAGTAGAGAGAAGGAAGCAAAAGTCATCGCTGTCATCAGCGTTGAAGTGGTTGATGGCCATGCGTCGGGGGCCAGCAGCAATAGTGCCGTCCAGTCTCTGGAACTTGTAACCTCGCAGAGAGCAGTAGTCACCAAGAATATCAAGCATTTTGACCATCTGACTGAAAATCAGGACTCGATGGCCATCTTTGTTTAGCTTGGAAAGAAGTTGATCGAGTAACATCATCTTTCCACTACTGGCAATTAAGCCCTTGATTTGATCTTCACGGCGGACGCTGCCGGCCAGGACCTTCTCCTCAGCACCAGGAAACATGTAAGGATGGTTACTGATCTTCTTTAGTTCCATCATGATATTCAGGAGAGAGTTCTTGTGTCCATTAGTGGCGTCGCAAAGGGCTGTGTAGTTTCTGGTCAGGATGTTCTTGTAGTACTCCAGCTGGACATCTGAAAGCTCAACGCGGATAATCTTTTCAGTCTTGGGAGGAAGATCTGACTCGACGGTTTCCTTGGTTCGTCGCAGAATGAAAGGTGCAATGGCCTTGTGAAGCTGTTGTAGTTTTTCTTGTGCATCGCTGGCAGAAAGGGAATCAAGATCTTCGTCAATGTCAACTTTGCCGGGGTTAAGAAAGTCGAGCAGAGCAGAAAGTTCGGCCAAGTTATTTTGAATAGGTGTTCCTGTGATCAGGATCTTGCAAGGAATGCCAAAGCTCACCAGCCGGTTGTATAATTGGGATTCACGGTTCTTGAGGCGATGAGCCTCATCAACAGCGAGCGTCTGCCATTTGATAGACTGCAGGAATTGCCAATCCTGGAGAATAAACTCGTATGAAGTGACAAGGACATTGAACTTGGGCTTCTTTGGGTTGCCATCTACGAGCAGCTCGTGCTCACGAATGATTTTTCGAGCATCCTCGGGCCCCAGGTAGACAACATAGTTGATGTCAGGGGACCAATGATTGAAAGTGTCGCACCAAGCCGGGATGACACTGAGAGGAGCAACCACAAGTGATGGTCCCTCCTGACGTCGAGCATTACGGAGCCAGCTGAGGAATGATACAGTCTGCACCGTTTTTCCGAGACCCATTTCATCGGCGAGAATCACGTTGTTGCCCTTTGTCCAGTTCAAACACAGGAAGTTGAGACCCCGAAGCTGAAAGTTGCGGAGTTCGCCGCCTTTGATGAAATCGGGTTGCTCCTCGAGCTTCACCATCCGTGATCTCGTGTCGAGGTTCGTCTCCTTCCGGTCTGACTGCCACGAGCGTGATGCTCGATCAAGGTATTGGTCAATCTGGTCTTGGAACGCGTCGCTGATTTCTGACGCGACCTCCCATGTGCATTCTTCGTACGTGAGGCCCTTCCACTTGACAAGATACTCAGTATCGTCTTCACCGTCTCGTACAGCTACCACTCGCTCGACCTTCGTGTAATCCTCAAATGCTTCCTCGTCTCGCTCGCGGTCAAGGAAAAATTGCTCCTTCGTTTCGGGGGGGATATCATCGCCGACGCGGATGTCCACCTCGTACTCAATCACCTTTCTAAAGTAATTCTCAACTTTACGGTAACCTCGATAATCTCGAATGTCTTGGAACGTCTCCCAAGTGTCATGCAAGTGCGACTTGCCTTGCCACTTGATGAAGTATTCGAAGTCGTTCTTAGTCAACCCATAGGAGATTTCGAATCCGTCTTTGAGCCTATGCCGGACTACTTTTTCTATATATGGTGAATCGTCGATGTAGTCAACGGTGTAGGCCATGGGGGCGAGCTCGTCGTCATCATCATCCTCGTCAACGTCGCTCTCTTCGTATGCTCCTTGTTGTACCTGTGCAGCGCGACGACTCGACCAGCGCTTTTCAGCAAGGGCGAGATCTGGCTGTGCCTCGCGTTGCATTCGAGCCTTCTTCTGCAGGCTCTTTGCGCGAGCACCACCATATGTGTCGGAGTCGGAGTCGGAATCGGCTGTGGAGGCACGCAATGTTGGAGTTCCAATCTTGGATGCTGAGATGACCGTGTTAGACCGTGATGGTGGCGAGGGTAGGCATTGCACATGAGAAGAGATCGGCAACTTACAAGGACGGGAGGATTCAACACGTCGTCGTTTGACTGTACGACGGTTGACAGGGGGTTCAGAATCCGAATCATCAGATTCGACCTGCATACGTGAGTCAATGATATATCCTGATATCGAATTGCGGTGATGACCTACAATCTTTCGTTGTTCTCGAGGTCGCGTCTATCTTCTGGTCAGCAAGCTTGAAGAGAGTTTGAGTGAAAAATTTTCACAACGTACACTTCTTCTCAACCCATAGAGCTCTGGATTAGCCTTGATATATTCGTCTTCCTCGACAGGAGCTTTGCGCTTGGAGGCTCGATTCGAGTCGGTAGAGCTGTCGCGGTCTTCCATCGCGTCTTCGTTCTGTGATGGGAGGCTCTCCTCCATATCGAAGTCTCCGTCATCAGACGCATTGTCTTCGCTGGATTGCTCACTCGCTGACATGTGTGTATTGTCGTGGGCAATATTGGAATCGTTGTTCGCCTCGTCTGAGGATGCCGGTGATGGTTGATCGAGCGTGAGATCGGGGGCATCATGCGAGTCGCTATCGGTTGCATGATCTCCTGTATCAAACGACATGCTGATTCCATCAACCGGCGACAAATGTCCATTGGAGGGACCCCCCAAAGTAGGGGTGGACATCATGTTGGTGATGATACAGGCTACCTACTGAGGACGCGACGATATTAGCTGATATTCTAGCCTGACGTGTGCGCTTGAGAGATTAACGGAATGACGCGACTCCGGCGACCCATAAACGACCCCTAGAACGTCTGAATATTGGGGAAACGGTAGAGATGAAGTACTTGTCGCATCCCGTGTAAGTTATCGATGGTCGCTTGATGGAAACCCCGAACTCGCAATTGAGAGAACCAGGTAACTCGGGTGCGGCGTATCGGGCCACAGGAGGGTCCAGACGAACGTGGAGCATCGAATCCATCAAATTGCATCGAATTATTGCGTATATAAGGCTCTTGAGGAAGCAATATCGTGATGGGCAAGGCCGAGGCCGAGGCGGGATCGACGATAGGCGACAGGCCAGCAAGCCAGAAGCGCGGTAGAGACTAGAAGGGGCAGGAAGGGTAGGGGAAACTCACAAGTCATTAAAGTATAACATGCAGACGAAAACCAACATGTAGATAGTATCGGCTGTCTGTCGGGAAGTGTTTGGGGGTATCGGGGGCCCGGTGACGTGGGTAGGGGACGGGAGAATCAATTTGGTGGAGAGGCAGGAACCTGAAGATTTGGATTGATTGCACGGGGGGTGAGAGGCTGAGAGCACCTGAGAGGTGGAGCGTGTATCACGTGATCTTCAGCCACCAATCCACTGACGCGAGAGCAATGCCCAAATGACAGCGAATTTATAGTTGATAAGTAAACACAGTATAATGCAGAGCTTTGGGTATCGTTACCTGGTTATGTTTTTCAACTTGCATCAATATGTCCGCTTCTGACTGTTTGGGTTTGAAGTTGCATCTATTTCTCAATGTCTATTATTTTTCTGTTGCGTGTATAGCCAATGAACGTGACAGACTAGCGCCACTACCCTGGATGCCCAAGGACCGTATTGTTCTTATTGAGAGTTTGACTGTAGTGGAAGTATGGATAGATCATTGCCTGAGGCCAGGGCGTGAGTCCGGGTACTAGGTATCTAGGTAGAGCCTACCTTAAGGAATTGGTGCTTCTGCTGATTATTCTACTTTTCTATCGACGCTCTTCTACTTTAATCTCCCAACTCAATGCTGAAAATTAGGACCAGAAAGAAAGTGACTGTTATGCGAAGGAATTAAGGCAGATCGCACAACCGATGTAGCTTCTCTCTCTCTACATATACCTACATATGTTCCAAATAACATTACACAAATCCGATATGGTTTACCTTCAACGCACTCTATTCACTGGAAACAGTATCATACTAAATTTGTGTTTTGATCGATAATGCTTGTCATGTGGCACAGAGAGCGGATTGGCCCATGTTTAATGGTAAAATTGTTACCTTGAACTCATAATACGGGGCGGTATTGTGTGCAATATGATATTTTGACACCTACTATAAGCCACCGCGACCTCAACTCTGATGTGATATAATCCAATGCATAGGACGTGTTTGTTGACACAGAGCAGAGTGGTGTGTAGTGTGAGTGAGTCAGCTCTGTCCGGTTCGGGTTCTTTTCTACGAAAAAAGGCACCGAATTATTCACCTGATGGATTGACACCTTGAAGAACCTAAGGTTAGAGTCATGTTAGGGGATGGCAAAAAGCTCAAGTTCGATCCTAAGAAGGGGGAAAACATAGTTTGATAACTTTTGGATAGACCTCTCTACCTACTACGTAGGTACCTAGGAAAATATGCAAGGTCACTTTTGCCCCGCGCCCGGGTTACTAACTACTTACCTATGATGCGTGATACCTGTTGCTGCTTTAGTGTGACATCCGACTGATGCGTACCGCCTTACTCTGGCCTCGCGGTCAGAGCGATCCGTTACGGTCCCTTTTCTTTTTTCTTTCTCTCTGCCTATCCCTGCCCTGAGGTTCATTTGGTTCAAACGCCTTGTGAATTCCTGTATCACTCCTCGGTGTACATAACCGCTCCGGTTTAACACATACCTACATAAGAAGTACTTAGAAGTGTCATTCTCAATTGCGACATCTATACTCCGTACTCACAAGGTTATTTCCATCTTTTATACGGATAACTGCAGTATGGATGTGGAAAACTTTGCTAAACTTGCAGAGTAGTTATTGTGTTGCGTGTTTATTAGTTATTAAGTTTTAAGTAAGCTTTTCATACAAGCAAAGTCTCATCTCAGCATATAAAACCCCTCTCCTCCCACTCCCCCTCTCTCTTCTTCACTTTACAATGCAGGTTACATATTGCGGGAAGTACATTCATACCTACCCTTTGCACATACGACACACGTCGCACCAATGATGAGCCCATAATGATAGAGCTGTCTCGCCCGCAGGGTAGAGTCGCTTGAGGAAGTTCTTTGACTTACCTGTCATATTGGGAACTGAGGTATAACAACCCATCTGTTTACTTGCTTTGCATTCTTAAGGTCGCTTTTTGGTTCCTTACTCCTGCGGCCAGACCAGGCGGGAAGTCTGGCTATTTCTACCCTTTGTACACAAACTAGTCGCGCCTATGATGAACCCATGGTAATGAAGCTATCCACCCGCAGGATAGAACTACCCAAACGAGTGGCCTCTAAGGCTATCTGTTACATTGGGAACTGAGGCACAATAAATTTCTTTTTACGACTTAATATGTGGCGCAGTCTATTGTTTCTGGGAAAGTTATCTGTACACGATAGGAACAAAAGATTTTCTCAGTCATCTTATACGGCTCATCAGAAGGTGCAGAATGAACAATTGCACAAGGAAAAGCTATATTGCTTGACAATCTGTAGAATAGTACGCTTGTTTATTGCTAAATTCCAGTACAAGGGAACCCATAACCGTCACCACCCGCGCTGTCTTGTCCAGCCTGCTTCATTACATGCCGCATGTCTTTTGCAACTCTTTAGTTTGGCCCAGATGATCTGAAGAGACCCGCATCGATGATTTTGCTGGAGTGAGAGATGCACAAAGCTTGTGGTGCTAACAGAAGAGTGATACTGTCGTTTGTGGCTCTAGTGAAGAGTGGCCAGAATAATCTTGGAACGACGAATTAGGGTTTGTGACTCAATAAGATTGTGGTCAAGGGATATAGCTTACATAATGTACAACGTCTTTCAAGACGTGCCTTATAAGTCTGATGCAGGTTGGTGATTCTGTATCCGAGGTCGAAACCGGTGGTGTAGTATTTGAAAACAAATATCGCATCGTAAACTTCGGCCTTAGAGGTTTCGTTAAGATCATAACGGAAAACCCAAAGCAACATACATTGGATGTGCCTGGCGTTGGCATTCTGTGATAGTGCTGGCTGGGAGTTGTCGATTTCCCTATAAGTCATGTAGGGTTGTCAGCCGAAGCCGGTGGAGCCGTAAGGTTTGTACACAAGCATCTTTAGGCTCTGAATCCTCAGAATTCAGTTCTCCCCATATAGTCTTACCCACCTTTAGTATAAGTCGATGCCTGGTAGCTTAGACATGCCCAAGGGAACGGCAGAGTCGTAGACCGGTGGTGATCTGTGTGGAGAATGTGTTGGATCGTCGATTAGGCGACGTGGTGAAAAGCGAGGCGATAATGATGGGCCAAATCTCGCTGATGATGGAGGATGATACGGACTATTATGGGAATGGATAGAAGAAATGGCCGATCGCGATAGTCAGTGAGGCTTGTGGGTGAAGCTTGTCTGCAAAGGAAGAAGAAGATGAAGACAGGAGATGATGAAGATGGAAGATGAAGAGAGAAGAAAGATTGGAGAGAAGTGAGGATTATATAGCAATCTTTCTGTCTCGCCGCAGCTTCCCTATGGGCGTCGTATAATACTGTGCTTGATGCAGCCGCTACGTTGACATGACTGAACCTGGGAAGGACAAACGATGATGGTGGTTGTAGGTAACTGCTTCCTACAAGCAACTCCTCCTGGGAGAATGGGAAGGCTATCAGCCTTTCTAAAGTCAACGACACGGGTCTGTGCTGTAAACGTACAACAAACTTGGGGTGCAAAGAAGTGAATTCATACATTTCAGTAGTAAGACCATAGTTACCCCTGAACGATATGGTATCCCATAAATCGAGTGACCTTGAACAGACTCCTGCATTACTATATTGCAGGTAGATCTGGCAATGTCCAGGTCTCTTTCCGATTGAAACACAAAATAAGGAAGGTAGTTTTCGCACTTACCTAGCCAGTCCAGGAGATCCTCAAATTCGCTGGTCACAAAAATGGAAGTCACAGGCAAACCATGCCTTAATTGATCGGCAAGCTTCAAGTAATACGATATCTTCTATTGGGCCTTCCCACGTTCAAGGCGATACCTAAGGTCCTTCCAAGCAAAAGCATGGCCTATCGAACCATCTGACCAGTTCTCGAATATGCCAGGAAAGAACAGACACAACGCGCTGTGTGAAAACTCTTACTGGGACGTCATTGCAAATCCCCTTCTGAGCCAGCGCGCTACCTCACACCTACATACCCAAGGAGGCAAGTGAGGTAGTCCTGGGAGGCGGCTGATTTGGAAAGACCTTCCAGTTATCCAGCTTCCTTCTCGTAAGCTGTAGAAAGAAGACAGGCAGCCCGAATTCCATTTGGGATGGAGCAGTTCCCACACGGAGCTGGTCGACTTGTATGGGCCTATGCCATCAAGTACTAGCTATTCACAGAATGTACCACCTCGTGACATTGCAGGCTCGTCTAGCCCGGAATATGTTAGAAACTTATATCACTGTCACATCCATCATTTCAGCATGCCCAACACTGACGAAGATGTAGGAGGGGAGATGGCGCTTGTTGGGTTACCTGGCTGTCCAAACTGGTTTGATAGGTAATGATCTTGGTCAACATCAACCTGATCCCTTCTGTACAGGTTCAGCATTTATTTAAAGTAGTGCCTTGCCATAGATACAGCTACTTCTCAGCTCTGGTTCGTATCATAATGAAAACAGTTGCACTCAGGTTTCCTTTATCATGAATTACAATAATGCATATAGTCGATCGCGCTCACGCCCTTTAGCTCCTCTAGCTCCAGTTGTAGCCCCTGTTTCAACTCGCAATAATGGTTCGGCTCAATCTTAGGCATCACGCCCACCATCTCAAGCCCCTTCTACCAATTTGCAGCGGCAAACACCTCGTTACTCAAGCCTAGATACTAGCTCTACTCCCGGAGTAGAGCCTGGCGGCCCCAGGCTTGAAGCTTAACAGTTGCCTCCCCTACCGTCAGGTTGAGGTTCACTGGTTTCGCTCCCAAGCTCACTCCTGCCATTGCCAACGAACCCGACAGATCAGGACATGGATTACATGACTGACTCTCCCGTGGCCGCACAAGCCACACACCCTCATATGCGCAAAGTTGGCGACAGGGAAAACGAAACCCACGAGTCTCGGGAACCTTGGTGGGAGACATATGCCAGGCTTCGGGTCCTTCAGGACAGAAACAGAAACAAGATTCATAGGGTTGAGGATAAGACAAGGTCAACTGCGAGACGTCAATTGGATCTAGAACAAAGGATGGACTTGCTTGAAGCATAGCTCGGAATCCGAACACGCCGAAGATAATGTCCCTTTGCGCTCTCATTTTCTTGTCTTGTTATTAGGTTAGGCAATTCATTCATTAAGCCTGGGGTCAACAGTCATTACCTGAATCACACCTCAGTTCTCATCCCCTGAATCACATAATTTATAAATTAAACACACCACGTCTTATTGTTTGTTCCTCGCGGGCCGTAGGCATTGCAGTGAAGGAGATGTCGTTCTACTCAGGGCATCGGGCTTTCTAGGACCACGCGATTTACAACAGGCTACCTAACCATATACTGACAGCATCAATTGTCAATACTAGCTAGTCATGGTCTCCGCTCATTGCACATAAGATTCAAAATGCCCCTCAAGATGAGCTCTTTCTCAGTTTAGTCGAGTATCGCACTTGGATCGAACCCTGAGAACGATGCGGGAGAGCGCGGTGGATATCAGCCCAAGAGTATTTGTCCTGTTCCATCCTGCTGACCGTTTCGACCTCTGCTGATGTCCACTTGCTCCTGAACGGGGACATCGGTGTCTCCGATGGTGTTGGTGGTTGACAAGAACGGGACTGGCACGAACCAGCCTTCAAGATGATGCGAGTCTTTGTTGGCTCGGCCCGATCTTGAATGGTTTTGCTGTCACTGTTCACAGCTCGTGGTCTTACTTTCAAGGTGATCCGCCGTTTCTTCAAGGCGGGTTCAATATCGCCGACCGCAGGCTCACAGGTTGCCGTATTTAAGCCTGATCTGTCGTTTTCTGCACTCAGAGGCCAGTGTAGCTGAGCTCTTGTTGTCATCCGACGCACAAGGAGTACGAGAAGGCAACAAGCTGCTGTCTTCCTCGTCCGTCATAACCATTGCACAAGGAGTAGGAACAGACGAGATATCACACTGAGGTCCGCAGAGTAGTCGGCTTTATTCCAGCTCCACCCATACATATTATGTAGATGATAGTAGTAGGCTTTGTTATTGTCGCCAGAAAAGATATCCTTATGCTTATCTTATATGTATATTACTACTATCTTATAGTAAATTACAATATAGCCGCACATATGTTATTTTCATACATAGGTATTTTGATTTCTAGTTTATCAATACTAATTTAAAATATAGCTTACCTCGAAATCTCGCGATAGGTATAGCAGCTGACCTTAGGTATTAACTATGGGCTCCGGCCGGAAGACCCACTCTAGCAGAGCTAAATACGCAAACTCCCTTTAGTCTGTAGGTATTTGGCGACTCAGAGAGACATATGTACTGAATCAGGAAGGCCCATGAGTTGCCATAAGGTAGTCGTTGAAGTTGACAATATGTTAATGGATGGCTGCAGCAACAACGTCATGCAAAGCCAAGGTCACATTCACGTTTACTGTTAGATACCTACCTGAGTATAGTAGTTTACTCGACACGCGAACCTCTTAATTTAGTAGGTCCACAGCCCCCCCGCCAAACCTATGACAGGGCCTGAAAATTGGATTACCACCCGCACAACCCAAAGCCCGACCTTGGAAGTTCTTTTAACCTTGATTTCTCCCTCCGATTTTCTTTCTCACCGTGTATTCCGCTGTATAAAGAGCATCGGCGAGCGTCAGCGACTCACTGTATCTTGCGCGCTCGAGATCCCTTGGTCGTCGACCTCCGTCTCTCTTTTCTTACCCACGAAACAAATTTTACCCCACCAAAATCGCTTTGAAGCGACGTTTGCTACATCGCCACAACAATGTCGGACAAGCTCACCCGGTACGTCAATGCGATCGGCACGAAGCACATAAACAATGCAGAGGAAGAAGAAGAAGAGGCGCTGACATGCAATCAACAGTATCGCCATCGTCAACAGCGACAAGGTCCGTCATTAGCATGATCACCAGCATCAGCATCACCATTGCCCCGCCAAACATTTTCTGACCCCTCCTTTTAGTGTCGCCCTCGAAAATGTCGACAAGAGTGCAAAAAGTCTTGCCCCGTCGTTCGCAGCGGAAAACTCTGTATTGAGGTCCAGCCCGACTCTAAGCTGGCATTCATCTCCGAGTCCCTCTGTATCGGTTGCGGTATCTGCCCCAAGAAGTGCCCTTTTGACGCCATCACCATCATCAATTTGCCCACCAACCTCGAAAGCCAGGTCACCCACCGATATGGACCCAACAGTTTCAAGCTGCACCGTCTGCCCATGCCCCGACCCGGCCAGGTTCTTGGTTTGGTCGGAACAAACGGTATTGGAAAGAGTACCGCTCTGAAGATTCTTAGTGGAAAGCTCAAGCCCAACTTGGGCCGACACGACAACCCTCCTGATTGGGAGGACGTTATCAAGCACTTTCGCGGTTCCGAGCTTCAGAGTATGTAGCTGCCTCAAACCTGGGAGGAACCGAGTTGTTACTGACTTGTAACCAGACTACTTCACCAAGCTTCTCGAAGATGACCTCAAGGCAGTTGTCAAGCCTCAGTACGTCGACCAGATCCCCAGGGCGGTCAGGGGCCCCAACAAGAGTGTCCGCTTCCTTATCGAGAGTCGTGCCTCGCTTGGAAACATGGAGCAGGTTGCCAATGTTCTCGAGCTGAACCACATCATGGACCGAGATATCAACCACCTTTCTGGTGGTGAGCTTCAGCGTTTCGCTATCGGAACCGTTGCCGTCCAGAATTCTGACATCTACATGTTTGACGAACCAAGTTCATACCTTGATGTCAAGCAGCGTCTGAGTGCTGCTCTGATCATTCGCTCCCTCCTCCGTGACAACGACTATGTCATTGTTGTCGAGCACGATCTGTCTGTTTTGGATTACCTCTCTGACTATATCTGTGTTCTGTACGGAAAGCCCGCCGTCTATGGTGTTGTCACCCTCCCGCACTCCGTCCGTGAAGGTATCAACATCTTCCTTGACGGTCACATCCCGACTGAGAACTTGCGATTCCGCGACGAGTCTTTGACTTTCCGTATTGCGGAGACTACCGATGATTTCGCTATCGACAAATCTCGTGCCTTTACCTACCCTAAGATGGAGAAGACTCTCGGCAGCTTCAAGCTCAACATCGAGGCTGGTGACTTCACCGATTCCGAGATCATCGTCATGATGGGTGAGAACGGTACTGGAAAGACCACATTCTGCCGCCTCTTGGCTGGAGCCCTCAAGCCTGATAGTCAGAAAAGCGTCCCTGAGATGCGAATCAGCATGAAGCCTCAGACTATCACCCCCAAGTTCGATGGCACTGTCCGCCAGCTTTTCTTCAAGAAGATCAAGCAGTCTTTCCTGTCTCCGCAGTTTCAGACCGACGTCGTTAAGCCTCTCAAGCTCGATGATTTCATTGATCAGGAAGTCAAGAACCTTTCTGGTGGTGAACTGCAGCGTGTTGCCATCGTCCTTGCCCTGGGTATCCCTGCAGACATTTATCTGATCGATGAGCCGTCGGCCTATCTCGACTCTGAGCAGCGTATCATTGCCTCACGAGTCATCAAGCGATTCATCATGCATTCCAAGAAGACTGCTTTCATTGTTGAGCACGATTTCATCATGGCCACGTACCTTGCCGACCGTGTCATTGTATTCGACGGACAGCCTGGTATTGATGCTCATGCCAACAAGCCCGAATCTCTCCTTACCGGCTGCAACACCTTCTTGAAGAACCTCGACGTCACTTTCCGTCGCGATCCCACCAACTACCGCCCCCGTATCAATAAGAGTGGATCTCAGCTCGACCAAGAGCAGAAGATGAGCGGCAATTTCGTAAGTTCAAACGCTGTAGTCGCACAAGATGATTATTCACTAACATGTTTTTGCAGTTCTTCTTGGAGGAGACCCCTGATAAGAGCTAAAGGCGTCCATAACGAGATTTTCCCTTCTCTCGATGGTGCATCTCACGGCGTTTGGGGCGTTCAAAATGGAAATGGGCAAAAGCAGCG
This sequence comes from Fusarium oxysporum f. sp. lycopersici 4287, assembly GCF_000149955.1. Taxonomy (NCBI): domain Eukaryota; kingdom Fungi; phylum Ascomycota; class Sordariomycetes; order Hypocreales; family Nectriaceae; genus Fusarium; species Fusarium oxysporum. Next base: position 1,858,874 of record NC_030990.1, read on the forward strand.
AGTCTTGGGAATAGATGATGACCGCAGCGTCAGCGAGGATGACGACCCAGATGAATAACGACGGTGACGGCAGAGTGTCTCCTCTTGTCTGGTCCTACGAAGCCTTCGTTTTTATCTGGTTTTCTGTCTTGACGGGTACTCGAGGTGTTTGGAATTCTCGGGAACTTCTCTGTCAAAGGCAAATGGCTTGCTTCGTAGATTGAGGGACAATTGATATATTAGGATCTCTGCCGTCCACGGTTTCCCACCTCGCGGGAAACAATTGACATTGTTAGAACGGCCGTTAGTTAGTCTTGAAATAGTTTCAATTACACAGACATTGGATCGTATAGCAAAAGCTATGAATTAAAACATTAAAACGAGGTCAATCATCCTTACTATTTCTAATTCTTGTACACGCCCATCTGGAGGATTGACTACTATCTCAACAAATTCACAAACAATAAACCTAGACTAAGATAAGAAGCGGGAAAGACACATACTGGTCAAAAGACTGCTTCTGGAAGCAATATACTCGCCATGTCTCCACCGTTGTGGTACTGGGCGGCCGTGGCGACAAGGGGCCGCAAGCCTGTACTCATGTGTCATCTCGCCGGACGGACCTTGTCAGGGGTTTTGACAATGCCAGTACGTACTGAGAAAGAGTGCAACCAAATGCTTTAACCATAGCTTTCGACATACGGTTCCAGTTTCTAATCCTCCTCAATCTCGCCCTCTTCGCTGCCGGAGTGAACATCCTTGGTTGTAGGTGGAGGGGTTTTCTTACGAGGACGTTCTTCAGCACGAGGCGGTGTACGCTCTCGAGACCGTTCCCTCTTAGTTCTCTAGTTCATGTTATCAGTTATGCTTTCTCCAGTGTAATTGAGGGTGGCTTTATATTCGTACCTTAGCATCGCGCGAATCACGACGAGTGTATTCGTCTTCATCGTCTGGACGACGACGTCGAGAGCCGGATGGACGCTCATCCCCATAGTTAAGTTCGTCGTGTGATCCCCGGTCGGTGCGACGGCGATACAGTCTCTCGCGTTCATCTTCTCGATCTCGTCTTTCGCGATCGTAGTAGCTGTCATCATCACGGCGTGAGCGAGAAGGACGATCGTAATCTCTTTCCCGCTCGCGATCACGGTCTCTTTCTCGCTCACGACGAGGTGGTGGTGACAAACGGCTTCTATCTGCACCCAGAAGACCCTCGGCCATGGTGGATTTACGGTGATTACGCTCCCGCTCAGCGATAGCCTTGCGTCGGTCCGCTTCGTAGGCATCGGGCTCCGGACTGCGACTTCGTCGAGAACCACGTCCACCACTACGATGAGATCGCTCACCTCTAGATCGTTCCCGCTCACGGCGATGCATGTCTCTTTCGCTAGACATACGATCACGTCGCCTATAGCTTCGATCCGCTTCATCTTCCTTCTCTCGCAGCCGGCGAATGTGCTTGTCAAAAGCATTGTGTCGTGCATCTTCGGATGTAACGGCCTGGAACTCGTCTGATTTCAAAAGTCGAGATCGTACCTTGTCATATGTATCACTCAAGGTGATAGGGGGCTCCATGCGCTTCATGTAAGCACGTAAATCGTCAATAGCTCTGCGTTGTTGGCGTTCCGACTGTCGATCGTCATCTCCTCGCTTCGAAGAGCGTTTTTCGCGAAGCTGATAAGTTGTCAGCACAGAGACACAACTCAACATCAATTAGGTCAACTTACTCGATCGAAGATGAGCTTGAGAATATCAGGTTCAATGTTAGCAGTCCGTCGATCATCCTTCATGATGGAGAGGAACTCTTCAAAATCGCTCGTAGGCGTAAGATCAAACCGCTTGTCCTGCAAATTGTTACCAACCAATTACCAAAGCTTCATCAGGAGCAACAACTTACTTCGAGAACATCCAAGACATCGTTCCTCGGTCCACGCAGCCCACGTTCCTCCTCTTCAATAACATCCCAGAAAAGCTCTTGAGGGGTCGAGCCACTTTGGCCTACGGCGTCGGTATAGCGATTGTCATTCTCAATGAGAGGAACGATCTGACTCCATTTGGTTCCGGCATTAATTTTTCCATTGCGGCGAAGTTCAGTAAGGAGGGACTTGAAAGCGTCACGAGCCTTGCGCTCTTTTCTGAACTTTCGGTTCTTCTCCTCCTGCTTTGTGTCGTTGAACCTGCGCTCCAGGGCCTTCATATGGTTTTGGAAAGCAGTCAAAATGTCAAACTTGGTAAGAGCCTGGTACTTTTCGTCATTCTGGAAAGGCGGGGTAGATGAAATGATACCTTGAGCATCAGCCCATCGAGTGTATGGCTCCAAGTTGAGCTTGGGAAGCAAATCGATGAGGCCATCCATAGCGTTCTTCCTAAGAGTCGTCTGCTGCTCAGCGTGTGCCTTCTTCAGGCTGATGATGTACTCTTCAAAGAGCTGCCGACGCTCACTCTCATTGTTGGTAGAACGGAAGATGGTCTCGCCTTCAATAATCGGACGTGCGGTCTTCCAACGGGTGTAATGGGTGATCTCAGGGTGCCTTTTCAGCATAGTCTCGAAGTCAGCGCGGAGTTTAGCCAATCTTTCCTTGGCTCGCTCCTTGTCCTGGACAACAACATCCTGACAATACTTATCGAAAGCAGCCTTACGATCCTTAGGATCCTTGATGGCACGAAATTGCGGGTCTCGCGCAGTTGCTCGAATGGTTTGTTCCCAAGTCCAGTCCGGCTGGACTCCGCTTCGTCGAAGAAGCTTAGCAAAGGCAGCCTCAGCCTCTTCAGTGGTGGCGTATTCGGGATCGTTCGTCGCGGGTACAAAAGCCTGGACTTTGGGGTCGTTTCCATACGTGATCTGACGAGACTCAGGATAAGTGTCGCGTTGATCGCGATATTGGTCGTATGGTGCTTGGTTGTAGCCGCCTGCGCTGGCGGGAGGCGTGTAGGGGGTTGCAGAAGCAGGGGTCGCGGGCTTGCTTGTTGTGCCGAGGGCGGTCTTGTAGACATCGGGCATCTCCCAGGAGCTCTGTTTCGTCTCAGTATTATACCAATACTTTCGGCCTCCCTCCGCAGTGTATTCCTTCCATGGCTGGTTCGCGAGAGCGCGCTGTGGCTTGTTAGCAATAACGTACACATCAATGACGGGCACTGGATACCGACCTCAGCTGAGCTCATCATTTCCTCGGGCTTCGTCCATTGCGTGGCTTTAGTAGTCGGATTGTAATAGTATGCTCTTCCATCCGGCGTATGGTGCTCCTGCCAAGCTGTAACAGGCTGGCCATAAGGAGAGCCGAAGCCGTTCATCTTGAAAGTACTGTCACCTGGTGCAGCTTATGTACGCGACACAAATCGCCCGCTTCAAAGTAGTGGCGGGATTCCAGGTCGTGATAAAATGATGGCGATGTGGTGAGAAGGATCAGCCAACACGGAGGTAAAGGTAGAGATGGTCGATTTCGGCAGCACTAACTTTTTGCGCACAGACCATTTCCCGTCGCGACAGCCAAATGCGTGATTACCTAAGGCATTGATATCTATCAGAGGGACCACGTCGCTTAGGGGCATGACCTGCATTCCGACTTACACGGGTAATCTAACAAATCAATGATAGTTAAAAAGACGAGATCCTTCAAGCGCGCGACTTGAAAGACCCAATTCTACTCAGGTTATCAGTTTTCTTCATAACAGGCTCGGTTGAATTCTCTGACTGAAATGTCAGGCTCTGGCAATACCACCGACAGGGAATCTATACCCACGGAGGCTACTCAACATGAGCCTGAATCTCTCACTCAACTCAAAAGAAGCCTATTTATTACCGACCCTACGACTGAGTTTGCTGAGCAGTCACACTTGTCGTATCTTATACCAGAGAATACGGATTTAGATTTGGAAGCAGCTTTTAAGGATGTCGAACCTGGGAAGTCAATACTTGATTCAATCAAACGCAGGGATACATTATTCTTCGGTAAGCAACGCACAATCTCTCGCGTCACTCTGTTGCTCACAATCCCCAGATGAGACGGTAAATGTTCTTTTACTTCTCAAAAGCCCCTGGAAAGATGAAGCATCACTCCGCACTCACCTCAATCGGCTAGTGATATCAGTCGAAGCCCAGATCGTCAACAGCAAAACCCATGGCAAGGAGAATTCTACAACGGATACCATCTTCTCCGGTACAGTCCCAGATATTGATGATCCTTTCATCATCGTCGACGGGGGGAAGGAGGAGGAGGAGGAGGAGGAAGAAGAAGAAGAGGACAGTAACGATAGTGAAGAAAGTGGTGATGATGCCAACTTAGACCAAAGCGTTTTTGCTGTATGGAAGTTACCCGTCTTTTTGAGTCGACCTCGTGCACGAATCTCAGCACCAGCCATCATCTTCACCGCATCCGCGAGCATGAAACCTGAGGTTTCAACTGACCTCATTGGAAAGGGGAGTGGTTACCTTCAGAGCGGTGTGCCCTCTGGCTTTAACCTGCTCGAGTCTTTCGGAAGTGATGCTGCACTCGGCGGAGTGAAGCCTCGGTTGTCTGCACTGCGAGTATCAAGAGTTACACCCGTTACGCGCTCACAAGATGTGACGAAGCATATACGAGCTCTGCCTCAGGTTCAGCACAAGATCTTCCCTGTCGTCCACACGAGAATCCGGTTTTCAAGACCGACTACAGCACCGACCAGCTCAGCCGTGATCGCACTGCTTGAAGTTGACTTTACATCTCATTTCGAATGCGAGGTATCATTAGATCAAATCGAACTTTCAATTCTCGACGCTACTGTCGAAAACCTCAACAATGACGCGGGTATGCAGCTACCTCTTACCTGCGTGTCTCACGATCATATTACGTTCCTCTATCGCATTGCTCCCCGTCAGCACGACGTTACAGTCAAAAACCCCATGCGGGAACTGGACATTCAAATCTCCGCTACTGCTCAGGTTATACCGGGCCGCTGCACGCCCAGTATGAACATGTCATGGTCAACTCAGCTTGACTTTACTCTCCCAGTCAATCCTGGCTATGGATCGGCAACTGCTGGAACTGGCATTGTCCGTGCCCATAGACCATCTCAACTTTCTATCACAGGCCAAGCAGTAAACCCCCTGGTATCGCCATCTATCATTCGTCCAGACGCCCTGCCCACTCTCGAGGCTGCCACATCCAACACAGACGCTTCCATTACAGAACTTGGCATAACCATGACCTTCACTGGCCCCTCTGAACCTGTCTACCCGGGGCAGGTCTTTTCTTGGACCGTCTATATCGTCAACCGTACCACAGAAAAGAACTCTGCGCCTCCCCGCAAACTTGCCCTCGTTGCTATTCCCAAGCGCCGGCGAGGCGAAGTTCGTATGACACGGCCTCCCTCAGTGGGTGGTCGACGACATGGTGAAAAAGACGTTGCCGATGCGGTCACGGACGAAAACGTACTCCACGCATTACAGAAGAACTCGTCTGTCGAGTCAACTGATGTTGTTTGCTTAAGCGCTGATACCCGTGTCGGTCCTCTTGCCCCAGGAGCTTGTCACGTAGTCGAGCTTCAATTTCTCGCGCTACAAGAAGGCGTTGTGGGCCTCGAGGCCATGCGAGTTGTTGATCTAGGGTCACAGGAGCATGTCGATATCAGAGATTTGCCAACTATGTTGGTAGAGCCAGCAGCGGCATAAGGTCTTTTCATTCCATCCAAATGCATTCATGTTGAGCTATCATATTACCTGTATCGTGTGTCGTATCTCTAATATCATTGCCGATACAATATTTCTTATAATGTTCCCAGCGCCTTCTAACAATGCTGAAACTCCTGCTGCAATGATGCATGCCCCTCATAAAAACACCGCTAAATGTTCCGATAAGTAACTCATAACAGGTCATCTAGGTCGTCATCCCATCCTAATTTCTCATATATCGACACCGACTTAGCAGGCATGGGCTTAGCCGCCTGGTTCTCCATATCTATGTTCTTTGTTTTCATACCCTTAACGGGCGTTGCCAAAAGCTCGTCGTTACGAGAAAAAGTGAAACTGACCTTTCTTTTTCGATTCGTGACCCCACCCGGGTTGAACAGGTCGGCAGCGGACATAGTTAGTCGTTCTAGAGACGGCGATGAAGGCGGGAATGGCAAAACGTCTTCATCGTTCCTAGGCCGACGAATGAAACTCGATCCGGCCTTTGTAGGCGTGCTGCCAATCCTCTCAATGTCAGGAGTTGGACTCTGACGGAAGCCATCCCGCTGTGCTCCTCGGAGACCAGTAGAGGGAACCATAGAGGGAAGGCTTGAAGGAGGAATGACATCTTCAGTGCTCATAATGGGTGTATCTGTCACATGTGGTTTCGCAAATACATCTCTGAAACGTGTGTTTGCTGGCGTTGCCTTCACAACGGATACGCCTAGAGAGCTTCTGCCTGGTTTTCTCACTTCTGAGAGTTGATGTTAGCCAGAAATACTCGCAAGGTTTGCTACTTGAATACATACTCTTGGCTGAAGAGCCCACTGTTGCTCGCCGCTCAGCCGCTTCAGCCAGTGCCTTACCGACAACTTCGCGGTTAGGCTTCCTCAAAGAAGAGATAGCCTCCTTTAGCTCTGCTTCGACTTGAGCTTTCTTGTTAGATTTCGCGTCTTGCAGGTTGGATACACTGCTGCTCCGAGATAATGGCGCACTCTTCCTATTCATTAGATCGGGCTCAGCGTTCAGGACCGACTTAACCAGGGATGGATCGCTAGCTTCTCGCTTGATTCCTGGCAGAGAAGTGGATGTTGCAGAGCGCATGAGGGCAATCATGTTACTGGGACCCCTAGAAACACTTCGCCGCGACTGCTGCTCTGTCGAAAGAGCTCTTTGCAACGTCCTTGTAGGCTGACCTGATATAGAGCGTTTGCCAACTGCTCCTGGCTTCGGCGAACGCTTGCTTGATGGTCGTTTTAGAACCTTCGGCCTTGTAGGTTTCACAATGACAGGCCCTCCCAATTTGCGGTTGATTGAATCACACAGCTCTGGGAGCCTATGGGAGAAGCTACCGAAGCTAGTCAGTCGTTATCCGGAGATGACAGGGAAACATGAGGCTTACAATGGCACAATGATGTCCACACAAAAGTCTTTCAGAGGCTCCGATGACGCCTTCTGCTGAGATTGACCATCCGGTGCTTGAGTAATTTGGGAATCTTCTAAAAGGAGCTGCTCGTCGGAAGCGGTAGATTGCCAGATAGTCAACCGATCAGCGTGGACATCTACAAGAACAGGAAGATTATGTTTGCTCCGCTTCTTGGCTGACGGAACCACCGCGTCACCTTGAGATTCAGCAGCACCAGGCAATAGAGGGAGCTGGCTATCTTCCGCATCATCTGCGGGTTTCAGAAGAGTCAATGCCAGGATCTCCAATATGATTATCATCTGGAGCTGTGTTTCTCTCGTGCGAAGCATAGAGGTAAGTGATTGAATTTGTTGAGTGGGAACGTTGGTTTCGTCCTCTTTCAGTTCAGGCTTGTTGGTGGCCCACCACTTTCTGATATGAGCTTCTTCATATGGATAGAGCCCATCCTTTCCGATCTTCATCTTCTTGGCTCGGCGCTTTCTCTTTGGGCCTTCGTCAGAACTGTCCACCACTGTTTTCATCTGGGCTATGAGAGCTGGAATAGTCTCACGGTACTTTTTGTCGATTTGGACAGTGGTAAGAACGAGTCCTTTCAGGAAGTCGATGAGATCACCAATATCTAGATTAGCTTCAAGGTCGAGATGGAAAGCAGAACGAGCACGAGAGAGTGGCCCTTTGGCAAAATAGGCGAGCGATCCCTGTGTTGATTAGCTATGGCAGTGAAAGTCAGGCTTAAAGGTCTCACCATGGACTTGTATAGCATCTCGTAGTACTGGGTTCTTATAGTTTCGAATATGCTTTCCGTAGTCAGCTGTTGGGAAGGCTCGTCGATGTTGCCAGAGGTTGAAATTGCAGTTGTAGGACGTGATGCCTGGGTCTGCTGCTCGCCTAGGGTTTGTGCCACTTCTTCTGGTTTGAAGGTTGGCGATGGTAGTTTGGAATCCGCGATTATAGCAGCTTCGGGGGCTGCTTCTATTTTCACAGACTCGGCCAATGTTGAAACAGACTGCGACCTGGGCCTTTTGCGGACTAGGGTTTGAATAGCTTCGATGGCCGCTCGTTTGATCTTTTCTTCCTTATGAATGTGTGGGGTGGTAATTACAGAGGGCCCGTATTGGCTTTGAGGCTCGGTTCTAGCAGTTGGGCGTAAGCGTTCTCGACAGACAGCGGATGCGTCTTCTGCTAGAGCCTCCAAGTCTGTCCAGGGTCCTAGCCTGCATACAACATATACTCCGTTGGGTTGTCGCTCGAGAGCGTATACGGCACGACTTGCCTCCTTTCTGGCTAGAAGTACCACGGGGCCAGAGCCCATGCGACTCTCCAAGTCAAGGATTTTGACATGAGACTCGAAGAATCGATACGAAGCAAGATCGACATTGGTAGCGTGGAAATCGATACAAGAGAGAGGCAGACGTTCGCGGGGGAGGACCATCAATGGATAGAGGATGCGAAGCTGGACATTGAGTTTCCGAGGATGAAGCTACATAATCACGAATTAGCTGAAGCATTCAACAGTGCCGGATCGTATTCACAAACCTTGATAGCAATTGACGGCTTCAAAAGGTGCTCCATGGCAACTGAGTCGGCCCTCTTCCTCTTGTGTCCCTCGGGAGAACGCAGCTCATCTTTGTGATTTGAGCTCCCTTCAGAGCTTGGTGTCAAAATCCTTGACCGCGCTGGACGCGTCGCGTCTATGCCAGCAACGGCGGAAGAGGACATTGAAACGGACGAAGTATCATGCGGCGAAATCCATCTGAGAATATTCGAATACAGTTACAAAAAGAATTGAATTTAGGATATAGCTGCAAGGCTGCAAAAAACTGTTGTTGTTATGATATGAAGTGCTCAAGTAGCATGCATTTTATGTGCTAAAGTGGTTTTAATGGGGGTGCGTGCACGGGAGCTCCAGATAGGATTGGGTGTGACGTATTTAATAGGTAGGTCGCGTCGCGTCTTAATTTTAGTGGGCATGGGCTACTTGAAAACCGCTGAATACGCTACAGAACTTATAGCACCTCACCGCCTCAGAATATACATCAACTTGCTGCTCTTATCTGCGAATAGTAGTTATCATGACATCGAAGTCATTCGCTGTCTTCTCTCCAATTGGATATAATCACCGCAGGTGCGAAATCATGTTCTTTCTTGAAATGTATTTTTGATATGTCATCACGCCATGAATTGTTACCGATTTAAAGGACCACCTCATGAATCAATCTGGATACTATCATCCAGATCACGAACATTATACTTATCGATTTGCGATCAATTTGATACCGTATTCAACCCTGTGCTAGAGGCAAATATATTAGCAGCTAAGTACCTTCAGTTCAAGATACCCAGTAGGTATTAAGCTTTGTCTGAAATCATAATCTGTCGACCAAGTATTCTTTCTGAGGATGAAACAAGGCACACCCAGCTACGACGCCAATCCTTCTTGACGATTCAAGTCACATCATTACACCTCCTTATCGTTGAAGATGCCCCGGCTACAGGGGCTCTTTAATGATCTTTCATTACTACAGGCTCGTATGCGAGTAGAAGTTATCTTGTATACGAAGTATCTCGTCCGTGACTTGGCGGAAGCTGACGTCTACAGGATGAATGCCAAGACTCTTACATGATAGCGCATGTGATGTCGGACAACAACAAACAGCCACTTATTCAGCTCTGAGCAATCATCAGCGCAAGAGATCTTTGCTTATCCAGGCTTGCCAGGCTCGTAAACGTCAATTTTGCCATTTTCTAGTGGCTGCAGAGCCACGTTCAACTCTTTGAATCTTAGTCGATACTCTATAGCCATGGCTCTTTATGTCTTGAACATGGTCGGCCATTGATCACCGCACGCATTACTGCAAGGAACAGGAGACAAACATTTCTCAAGGTCGTTGTCCCTTACGTTAGTCCAGTCAGGCTGCATTCGATGCAACGGAGATCCTTTTTGACTTTCCTCAAAAACCGGCAAGCCTCCAAAGCGTAATCTGGTAAGCGAGCAGACGTTTGATAGCCACCCCAACTGTGCCGTTTATCTTTCGTGTTTTGGGCTGACCAACTACTTTTAGCAAGGTACTATAGGTGTCTTCTGTCAAGTGACTGACTAGTACGTGGAGGATTCACGGTAAGTGTCTTCCTATTCTTACCTTGAGGATGTTGCGAGTAGTACAAGCCCCGTGTTGAGGCTATCAGGGTGAAGAAGTGATTTGAATTCGAGATATACGTGCCCCATACTTCTACCATCTCATACTCAATTGGCCGTCTAATCGATCCCGTTGGACATAATCAGCACTTGCAGTGTCGATCCCCCGCGCCAACCCTTTTCCCTCGGAGCAGATAGTGCTGTACGTACCATGTAGTGCGGAACCGTCATGGGCACAAGAATTTTGTGAGGATCTTAGATAGGGACGTCTGATTGGTTGGGCTCTTCCGTCATAGGACCAGATTTCGGCGGCCCGGGGCTTCTCTTCGGACTGGCCCGTCCGGGCTGAGACCCGGTTCTCGGGTTTGGGCTAATGTGACCAGAAACAGGAACTGGCGAGCCAAAGGCATTTTCATTGTTCGTTTGAGTCAAGAGCAAGGTTTCTGGATAGCGCCATCCAACTAGAACTCGATCTGTTACTGCTTTGGGAACCACCACTTTACAGGACAGGAATGTGGGACACCACCACAACGCTTTTAGGTTCACAACCTTAGGGTCTAAAACAACATACCATCGTCAGGGGTGTGCGCTGAGCTTTCTCTGTCTATGGGCTCTCCGTAAACTAGTTTGATACTTACTACTTCAAGTTCAGTTTCATGAACAGTCTTATACCTGTGGCCCGTCATGGCAGGGCTGTGTCTACCCCATGGAGGTCTTGTCATTCCATAACTACCAAGTCTGCAACATACTATCTTATTTTGAACAAAGTCAATCATGCGATGTAGAGATGAGTTTAATTGAATTGCAGATTCATGTATATTTCTGCATTTTCCTTAGTGCTTCTCCATGTGCTACCAACTTTTCCAGCGGTCATGGCATAGATGTGTTCCAATGTGGTACCTTCCATGAATGATATTCTCCCGGCCAGGATCTCGCGCCAATTCCGTGGTAGCTGATCCTCCGTGATGATAATAAACTCCGCTCCTTGTGTACATGCCCGAGCGCCAGCCAGTGCCGTCCTCCCATTACATTAGGGTATGATGCCGTTGTATTCATTCATAAAATACCGAAAAGACATGACAAAAGAGAAACAAACAATGGTCGCTAGCTTTGACATTTGTCAATTTTCTGCTGCTGTGAAGACATTGTGTCTATACTGTACAATGCCCTTGATGAAATAGAAAAGAAATCGATGTTATGTACAAGTTGCAAGAGGCCGTTGGCTGCTGATAGCGGTCCGTAACGACGCGTTTTTGGGTCATGTTCGGACATTCACTTGTCCGAGTATGTGAAGCTGGAGGGCGTCATGTTCATAAAATTGACGCTCTGCTGGCTTTGTCCAGGCGATGAATGTGCTGATAATGAGGCGTCATCAGACCAATTGTACTCAGCATTGCCACCAGCGAAGCCAAAGTAGGTAGGCCCCATTGGGGCGCCATAAGAAGGGGTCTGGGGCTGGCTAGAGCACCCCTGGGAAACATAGTTGGGTACTTGGCTTGAGGTACCAGGAACCTCGAACTCATTGGGGTATGGCGCCAGTCCTGGTGTCACCAGAGGTTCATCCGCCACGGCGACCTGATATACAGATTCGTTGCTGTACAGTTGATCCATGACACCTGGTGTAGTGGGAGGGGTACGCAGGGTTGGGTCGTGAATGGCAAGATCCATTGGGTACTTCTCTTCGTATGCTACTGTGCTAGCCGGAGTGGCCTCGCATAAGCCTTGCTGGTTTGCTACGACAGGTGTATTGGGAGTGGGCGGTGCGATTGTTGCAGCAGACTGGAAGTTAGGGGAGCGGTTAAGCTGCATCAGAGCCTCGGGGTTTCTTTCGAAGTAGGGGCTTCGGGGGCCACCACAGGGTTTGCTGATACGGCCAACACCAGTCGCGGAAGCAACACGACGCATTGAGTGGCCAACATCTGCCCTTCTTCCCATGTCTAATCCGGTTCTAGGACCACTTGCTGAGTAACTGCGGGAGGCGTTGATGGCAAGTTGAGGTGGGCGTCTGTTTCGACGAGATGCAATATCCCATTGAAGGGGAGGGCTTCAGACCCATGGAGGACTGACTAGACTGGTCCACAGCAAGGTTGTTGCTGGAGTAAACATATTGCTCCTGGATAGGGGATGTGGACAGGCGAGGGAAACACTGCTGGGATAATGAAGGAGTAGGTTCGCCATCCTCGTTTGGCACAATCAGTTGAGGATACTGACTGTACGAGGGCAAGGATGCGTTGAGAGATGCGGACACAGGCTCTGGTGTAGGTTGGGAAGATAGATTTGGGGATGAGCCGGCACCAAAATCGGAGTGGCTAGCATCATTCTCGCTTTCATGCTCAGGACTTGATACGTCTGTCGACCGGATTTCGAGAGGGCGAGGGGCTGGGAATGGAGCGCTGGAAACGACCCGATCAGAAAGATGGTCGTCGTCTGAGTGGACACCGGATTCATTGGCAGTTGTGTCTTTGTCCATTCTCTGCTTCGCCGCGTACTCGCGGATGTTTTTCTCCTTCTTCTCCCGTGCTCGTCGGTTTTGGAACCAGTTCTGCGAGTTTGTTAGTAATTTCGGTATAAGTTTCTCAAAATCGAACACCGACATTGATACGAGAGTTGTCTACTCTCATAGACTCGGCCAGTGCCTTCTTGGTAGTGCTGTTGGGCTTGTGATTCTTCTGAAACTCGGCTTCGAGGATCTCGACCTCCTCTTTAGAGAGTCGAGGCTTTGTCTCAGTTGTTCTAGACATTTGGTGATGATGTAGGAGATGCCCCTGGTGAGCATTGTAAAGCTCCATCGATTCAGGGAGGTAAGCCGCATAACTTGGTAGTTGTTGAGAGTATCTGGGGTATTGATGAGCAGCGCTCTGGTAGCCCCAGCCAGACCACTGAAGTTGGTGGTGGTATGAGCCCATGTTCTCCATCACTGGCTTTTATTCAGGAATGTAACAGGTGAGTTGGTGGCAATGATTGGAATGAAGAATCCAGACCCGCGTGTAAGTCAGGGTCAGGTTCTGTAAAACTTGAAATCTTAAAGGTATGAACGAATGGAAGATCGATATCTTGTCGATTACGAGTAAAGAGTGACTTGGTCAGACTGGCTAGACAATATCAAATAGAAGAAAAGAGAGTGAGGAGATCGTGGGTGATGAAGTTGCGTTAGGTAGCGGAACAAGTCGTCTTTTGAAGATCCGTTGTTAAGGCAAGGCAATCCAGGCAAGCGAGAAGGGTACCGCAATGGTGAGACAAAAGGTCAGTCAAATTGCCCTCTTAAGGATGAAGTAGACGAAGGAGGTTCTTAGTCGGAAGGGAAAGCAATGATGGAGATTTGGAGGGGTGTGCGAGGGTAAAAGAAGGGAACGACCTCTTCACGTTGTACACAGCCTGAGGAGCCCTTGGAAACACCGGCAGTCATTTTGGCCCATCATAGTAAACTGTCTGCAAGATGGCGTGTGGGTTCTCACCCGAGGGAGCTGGGGTCGAAAAGAAGCAATCAGGCCCCTGGATCCCAACATGGCCGGGGGAGGAGATCACATCGCGGCGAGATGTCTGGTCATAGGCAGAGCAGCAGGGGCTCCGCGCACACTCGAAGTACCAGCACAAAAGCCTAAGTGGTGCTGTGCTCTGGCCAGGTACCTAGAGCAACTTTGGGCTCAGGTTCCGGACTGCGGGCTCAAGAGCTGGAGGCTCGTCCACTGACCTCATCCCTGCATTTAGCCCCTGTCCACCCTTCCTAACGACAAGGCTAAGCGAGAGTTTTGTTTTAGGCGTGCGCCGGGGGTCCTTGAAGGCACCTACATGCTGCAGTGGGCACTGCAAAGGAGGGAGCGCTCCGCGCCGGCCTGTGCTGCCGTCGTGGCGGCGCCTTGTCCACGCTCGTTGATCCACAGTTCTGTATCCCTCCGAAGCCTCCCTCGGAGGGCTTGAAGTCACCGTTCTGGCGGGATTGGGTCAGCGGGTCCTGCGTTCGCCTGTCTTGACTGTGAAAGGGAATAGCTGTTGTGGACCTACTCCAAAAGAAGATGCAAGAGCTGCGACAGTGGAGTCCGCGCTAGATCTCGCACTTAGCTCGAGGGGTTGATGCAGGTTTGTAGGGCCGGGTCCCAGGGCGGCGGCGCTCCAGTTTCTGTGCCTTGACCTTGTCTCATTCGGCCAACTATTGGTGTTTTCGTTGTCGTTGACATTGCCCTTCCACCGTTGCTCATCCATGTTGGGTGGTGATTGACTCTGTGAGACGCATAATCCCGTATCGTATTAGCATTGCCCAGAGGTCTAAACAACAGATGATCTTGCCAGAATAAGGACTGATATTCAGTCAGATCAGGACAATATTCATCTCTCTGATGCATATGTGATGCTTAGTTCCAGATCCCTGGTGTTCGGCCTGACTTCCTCAGAAATGCGAACTGTCGGCGATAACACGAATTCGCTCCGTGAGGCCATTCATGCATGAGTTGAGCTGCGAATTAAGCGAATTGAGTCGGCGTAGTCAAATAGGCTCCGGGCCCGAGAAGTCCAGAAGTCTTAGATTGGGCCGGCAGGTATCGTGAAGAGGCAAGTAGATCGTACCTAAGCAGAACCCCCTGTACGAGGGCCGGCCCAGCGCTTGCAGCGTGCTGTAGCTGATGAAGCCGTCAGTCCCCAGCCAATCATGCTCGGTCAACCCATCTCTGTCATTGGCCTGGGCCTTCTTTCATGCAGTCCCGAGGAGCTGGGAGGTGAGATGAGGCAGGTATACCCCGAAAGACTTACCTTCTGCGCCGTACCCTACTCGGGCTTGTGAGGGAAAGACGTTATCCTAAAACAGATTATGCTTTCCATTTCTAGCTTCCAGCTTGCCACTTCACGACCACCTTCCTCGTGATTGCTCAAAAGTATCCATAAGGCAGGCAGGTAGGTTGGTACCTACCTGAGTATCAAGTGCAGTCTGCCTTTTTGCCGCTTGCTTCTGCTCACCATACAAGGGCTTTCTCAGTTCACATTGGTCCAGCTGAAGTCCACATATTCACCCACTTCTTGTCTTTCATCATGGCACACAAAGATCAAACAGCAGATTGAGTGTCCAGCTTGTGCAACATTGTCTTTGTCACATTCGCTGGTGGCGGACGGCATAATAAGCTCATTCATTAGCTGTGCAACCACATTATCACATCACACCAAATTGACGGCTGCGAACAAACCCTGCGGAGAGAATTTGCGATCCTGCAGCCTTGTTTGTTAGTTTGCCATTGAGGTTGTTCACACCAAGCAGGTCGTAACCATACAAGTCGCCGAGTCAAAAAGTTTCTCCAAATCAGACTGAACTATTTGACGGCGAACGACTTACATGATACTTCAACAATCCACGTACCACCCCTGCACAAGGAACTGCAGGTAGGAAAGTCCCAACTCGGTCTGGATATTCATCTTTACATCGCTTTGCAGAGCTGAACAACGTTGAGTGCATATAGTATGGCGAATGTAACCTTGGCTATTCAGCTTGCCAATTTTCACGTCCATGTAAGTCCTCTTCTGCGCATTTACATAGTCGAAACAAACTATGACAGCTCTGAATGGTGCTACAACCGAACATCCTTCCTAGCCGTTGGCATCCCTCGCGTACAACCCCTTCTGTCTATATCGGACATTGCAACTTGGTGTGTCCCCAAGAGGCGTGGTTCGATCGACAGCAAGACGAGGGATTGCGTGAAGTTGTGTAAGCGGCTTAAACACTACGTCTGTAGTGCGCTCTGGTTCCCAGTAAGGCGGTTCAGTCGGCTCTCTGCATTTTCAAGCTCAGGAAAGCAGTGTGCCTTTGTGACGAGTTCCAGTCTACAAGGAATATTTGGTTCAGATGCGACTGTTCCGACATTGTCATACAGGCACTGCTTGGTCTATCTTCGCGTTCTGATATCATCAAGCCAAGTGAGGTTCGCTCAGCGCTTCAAGCCACGCCACGACCGGTGAAAATGTGAAAAGGGTGCGAGGGAGCGCGAGCGGTTGGCCATTAGCGGGCCCGGCCGCAAATTGCGCACCTGCAGGAGACTGACGCCAGGGCTGTACAACGAGATTGGGAATGTGTCCGTCACCGGCCTTGAGAGGCCAGGAGGATGCGACTCTCAAGCGTCAAGAACCTGTCCAGCCATGGCTATGACAGGTATGTAGTCGCCAGCGAGTCAATCCTAGCCCACGATGGGGTCATCAGCCAGAGTTTACGAATCAACGGCATGGATAAGCGACAATTCAGGCCAGCTGTAAGTCTCGCCAGAGGCGGGTCACCGGAAACGCAACTGTTCAGGGATGGAAACAAACCAAGCTTTCCAAAACTGGCAGGGCTCCAACGCTGAAGCGCACGGTGCTTATCCAAGGAAACCTAGGAGCCCGGAAATGATATATCGAAACAACGAATTTGAGTGTAGCATCGCAGCACAACAGCACCGTCATTGTGCTTCCCATTGACGAAAATGCACCAATGTGAGAGTTACACGGACCCGACTACGTATGCTTGATACAGGGCCAAAAAGTTATTTATCACAACCAAACAGCCAAGTCCTTCCATAACCAGGTTGCTGTCTATGGAAGTTTTCAATGCTGATGGTGCTGATCATTCCGAGCAACGCACGTTAGTAAGTTGAAATTGAGAGAGCGATTTTGTTGTTCATCAGCATGTCAAACTGATCTTCTCAGGTCTCTGGTATCGGTGTAGTGGGTCACACACTCATTTTCAACATCACAGCACATCCACTTCTCAGGTACGACGGGGTGGGGTTGAGCCAGAATGAAGTTCACGGCAAAGCCGAAGAGAACGGTCTCGACTCACTAATAAGCAAACTCGTATGTACCTGCACCTGCCTGGGCGGCTTGTGAGAGACCGCGTCACTTTCTTTCTTGTTGTTGTCTTCGTCGAGATTCACGGCAGACCGCGAATTGCTTCAGTGGAGGCGCTTTGCTTGCGAGCGAGGATCGAAATCTTTCTTGATATGCTTTGTGCATGTTGCAGGCATTTTCCTGGCGGATGATCTACATAAGATGTGCACCATTATGCCCCCCAGAAACTGGTCTAGGAAATGATTAGCTCTTCAGTGCGGGGGTTACTTGACAGAAAACCAGGATCTCGGATACGATGTACTCCAGAGCTTGTACATGCACTACGATACCTTGTGCATTAACGTCAGGTGTTCAGAGTGCTTTGGAACCCATGGTAGCTTCTACACACTTTGCGGTGATTTCCGATGAAGAGAAGACACCGGGGAGCCGCCAACAAGAAAAGACATTAGAAAGTCAACGGCCTGGGATTCCAGATGCGATCTGGAAGTGACTACATGGTCTTTGCTGTCGGGAAGAAGCCGTCCCGATACTGGCAGGGGCCGATCTTGTCGATCACTTTTGGACGGTCACTTCGACTTTGCGGCTCTGAACCGTCATAAAACTGCATGTCTGGTCGTTATCGTCAACAATGGCCTAAATAAGTAGCGACCTTGCTCAGTAGTTAAGCGCAATCGAGCCAAAAAAGGAAGCCGTGGTGGTTGCTACGATACAATCCTTTCCCAGCTGAGTACACACAAACACCCGCAGGACACTGTTCCAATTCGAGCTGTGATTACAAGCGTCTGAAGCCCAATTGTCTTCGGCACTTACATACTGAGGACGTCACGTACTGAATCGAGTATAGTACCCTTGTCGATATGCATTTCCGACCACAGGTTGCATTAATCCCTGGTCGTCATTCAGACAAAACCGCTGGCACGAGGTTACCCTTGTAAGAGGTCCTGGTCAGAAACAGATCCGAGCATTTTCGGGGTCGCGATTTACCAAAGATTCAGAATTATCAGATATTTCCCTCGCTTACCACGTCCGGGCACTAGATCCGCGGCCCGCACATATCTTCCTGCGACTTCAAGGGGTACAGGAACAAAGGCGACGTTTTGAGTGAGAAAAACGTACGATTTAAACATCTACCCAGGAGCACTAATATAAGGGCTAATTCGTCGCCGTTTTGATGCTTTATCTGAAGGTGCTTATCAGGCGTCCGCCTTGAGCGTTGAGCAAGCATAACGGCTGCCTCATCAGAGACAATGTCTCAGGATCTGTTGCGGAGTGTAAAGTTGCGATTGGTCAACGTGCTAGTGTCTACCAGGAGGCCCGCAGAAACTAAGGCTTAGCGCAGATGGGGCAGAGGCTGGCTTGGAAGACCTACCTTATGCTAAGTACCAACAAGTCACTCCATGCCCGTTGAGCACGGCTAGATAATGGATCACGACCGAACTCTGCCCCTGAAGAAGAACCTCCTCAGGAGGTCCTAGAAACTGAGCAGTCGGACTAAATCAACCTTTTAGAGCGAAAAGTTGAGGTGTTGAGCTCACCGGATGCATATCTGCTGTACGGATCGACTCCTGATACAACCAGGATCTACTGATGATCTTTCAGTACGGCATCTTGTATAGCAACATTCGGCACCGTAGTATCGATGGACAGGTTAAACCAGGATTGGGTATTGGGCGGCCGAACAGAGGCAGGGTTGGATTGCTAGAGGTCCTAGCGAGAGTTACCAGTCCTCTGGAAAGCTCTAGGCCGTGGCAAATCTACCACATTAACGATTGGAGCAGCTCGTGGCCTACTCGTACAAGCAAGCGAAGGCTGAGATCCGATGCCCCTGTTACTGGGGCTTGGGCCCAGCTTCAACTTAATCCCCATGTCCCATCGTCTCGGTAGACCAGTGTTCTCTTGGAGAATCTTCAAACCTTTTTGCCTGCAACTTGGTATGTTAAGTCACAGGCAGCTCTCATGACAAGCTTCATCACCCGTCATGCTTCTCAACGGGCCGTTTCTTGCCACTGATGAGCATCTGCTGCCCGATGCAACTTAAGAAGAGGTCGGTCTACTAATCGCAAACTGGTGTTCTAGCTCTGTGCTCATTTTCAATGGCTACGGCTTCGATGACATAATGATCGATGCTTCGATGTCAGCCATGTCGTTAAGGAAAGAAGAAAATGCCTTGGACTTGAAAGTCAAAAACGTGTTGTTCCGGTGAGGAAATGTTCAGCTATCAATGTGCTAAATTTCTCATTAATGCCAGGGCAAATAAATACAGCTGTACCTATTCGTGACGCTTGTGTCATAGGCAGAGTCATGGGATACATTGAACCGGAATCATTGTCGAACATGCAGAGCTCAAGGATCATGGATGAATCGAGCTACTGCGTGCATACATGCATGCCAACGACGAGACTGGTCAACGTAGAGGCCCGAAATGGGCTCTTGAACGGCGAACAGGGGGCATGTTGTTTCTCGTCTGGTCGAATAAGGCCAGAAGCGGATCCATCCAACACGTGGCCAGCGAGTCTTGGCGGTGCTTGCTATTCCTTTCTAGGATTCCCAGGCTACCTTAGCGCTTAGCCCTGTAGGTGCTGCGTTGTCTCTGGGGAGGCTTGCAATGAGGCCGGCCGTGGGCAATTCGAACGCTGATATCAAGCAGAAAGCTCAGAAATCCGCCTGCACTGAAAAAGCAAGTCGGATAAAGAGCAAAGCTCTGATGAGAGGCAGCCATGGATGTGGCATGTCTTCAATAACCTAGCAGCAGTTCACTAGTCCAAGCAACCGACGCAATCCGCCGTCGGTAACCTAGCTGCTGGGGTCAAGCTTATCAGACTCTGAATCATCACGTAACGACACTTGTGGTAGATTCTCTAATAAGCTAATGAAGCAAGCTCTTGTCATCGAGTGGGACTGGATAGAGCAAAAAGGCAGAGCAAAACCCCAAACCAACTTGAACAGCGCCCACTACGTAGTCTAGGTAGGGTGTCCTGGTATCTTACACTTCTCCGGGGATAACAATTTTTCGTGGGCCTCGACCAAGCTCTCGTCGATACTCCGTATATGGACTAATCACGTCGTGTCTCCAATGTATGCCATAGCGACTTGTCACTCACCGAGCACTGCAAAGGCCTCTACTCTAATTTTCATACGTGAGGGCTCTAGGGGCTGTCTCAACGGCTGGTCAATATCACAAAGAGCTTTTTTTTTTTTTTTTTCAGTTCTCCTCTAAAAGCCCTTTCTTTCACGATGGCAGATAGTGATTCCTTTTTTTTTTTTTTTTTTTATAAAGACCGCCAGCCTTCTGTTCTCGAAACGCGCTATTTATAAAGCAGGACTGGGGATATTTATGCAGGAATAAGGAGTCGAAGATGATGTGTAATACATTTCAGGATTCGTCGCTTCTTATTAGGGAGAGCAAAATTCATGAAACGACAAAGAAATGTGTTTTGTTGGTATCTGGACCGTCTTTTGTGGCTGGATAAGACATTCGAGCTTAGAGGGGATCAAATCTCATTTGAGCCAGCCACGATCACGGACTAAGATCCAAATCGAGAGTGCGTCAAGGGCGTTTGCACAGGTAGTGGACGACTTTCCAGGGGATTGGTGCTCGGCCCAGGAACGTGAAGCACCAATAACCCGGCCGGCCGGGTTCTCGCGGGGCGGTATAATAACGGCGAACTTGTGGGAGAGAAAGGAATGCTGGTAAACATCTAGGCGTCCTCCTTCTGTGATACTATCCAGCCCCTGCCAGCTGAACATTCTGCTCTGCTGCTTTGTTAGCCTGCCTACCTATATTATGGCCATTATTATCTTGGCCGCCCTCTCCGACACCGTGGATGCGCATGGATTTGATGGTGGACATCCCGATGAATCCTACCGGAAGATCTCCCTTTGTTTCCACGGTGGGATATGATGGGTCCTTCAGGGAAACCCCTGTCTCAAGTAAAGAAATTACAGGGGGCTCGCGAGTCGTAATCACAACACCATGGACTTTGTTGACTTGAGGCAGTTTCGAATCACCACTCCCTTCGCTTTGCCTGAAATTGTTCCGTACAGTAGTGGCACAGCGGACAGTGGAAGTAAAAGCCACCGGGTCAGCCGCCATGTCACTACCCGCCCTTTACAAATCAAAATTATCACGACTGTGACACTGGGCGTACGGGACCTTGCAGGAATCACCCGTAGTCCTGGCATGGCACGAAAACACAGAAAATTGGTTTGGCAAAAGACAACTGTTCAGGCACGAACAGCTTATAGACCGAGTGCTTCCGGCGTGCGGAAATCATGGCAAACCTGCCATGCAGTACGACAGACTGCGAAATTGCGGTTCCTGTCACCTGTCACCTGTCACTTTGATATGTTGTCCAACCTCACATGAGCTTTTCATAGATCTTTGATACTATTCTCGTTCTCGCCGGCCTCATACCCCTCTATAATAAACACTTGCTTGCTGGCTTATCGTGGCACAAATTCTCCCTCAAACAGACACAGAGTTTTTGTTAGCTTGGTCTCCTTGCTTTGGTCCACTTGAACCGGGCCACCATTCCCAGAAGGGAACAAACGTTTCCGTACACTGCCTCTTGGCGCGAACTTGTAGTTGATGATAATTAGAACGAGAACTCTGCCAAGTTGATACCGCCACAGATCTGGGTCAGGGACTCTGCCGGCATGTTTCCTGCGACACCGGCGGTTTTGTGAGAGCTCCTCACGCCGCGTGGAGTGTTGATTGTGGATTCTGTAGATGATATTGTCTTCAACCTTTTTTTGCTTTAATTGTCTTCAACAAGACGCGTCAGGGGTAAGGGGCTTCGATGTTTCTGACTCAGTCCTCTTGTCGTGTGTCAATTCGGCCTCACAGGCCAGGCCAAGACAAGACAAGGCAGAGTGGGAGCGAAAAGTTTTGACACTGGCATCTCTCGCCTTAACGATACCCTTAGCCACACACAACCTATCACGTCAATCCTCTTCTCTGTGTGCAAAATTACACTCTTCCCCGCTTCAACGGGCGACGGACTCTATCATGTCTGCCCTTGGGCCACTTGGTTCAAAACCCACCGGAGGAAACGGTGCGATGACAGGTGACAACCAAGACATGTTCATGGGTCCCGATGCTGAAGGCCTGAAGAATTCACGGTGCTAAGTCGATAGCTGAGGTAAGTACTGTAGCGAGGAGACCCGCGACCGCTGAGCGCGCTTCACAGTGGTTGTCATTAGCCTGCGAGACGCCAGATGTTTCTCCCGGGTAGCGCAACTAGACACGAGAGGAGGGAGAACAGAGATTGATGCCGAGAGGTCATGTCTGAAAGGACAAAGGATGGCCAAGAAACGTCTCAGTTGAAGTGGCTTTCCACTGGAGAGGTCTCACTTGAGAGAACTGCCTGGGTGGAGATGGGAGTGTGAGAGGGTGCGGTACCATTGGCAACAAACAATGGTTGATCCGAGTACTGTCTTGTCTCGAACTGACAAAGACTTCACCCAGGATCATTTCTTTGTTGCAGAGTCTCCCTTGGTACGATTGAGTGCGTGATATCTGCATATTGACAGAATATCTTCACTGAGTCTCATCTGCAGGTCGTCAGTTGTGTCGCTTTGGCGTGTCGATCATCATGTGCCAGATCGTGATTAGGATCTCCATGTCCATCTCCATAATACAGTAGTATCCAGTGAGCGACAAAGGAATTGAGATCAAGAATCATGTACCCAGGGAGAGGAAGAGTGATGATGTCAATATGCCCTTTTCAGGGCGATCATATTTCGCCTATCTCTTTTCTAGGGAACGATCCCAGTCTCATCTCTGGATCTATTGACTAAATGTTCCATCGTCATGATGAAATCAAGTGGTTTTTTTACATCTCCCTCACGGCTCCATATCCCTCACCCTCCCTCACTCACTCACTCTCACCCACCACAGTTCCACCATGAGCTCCGCTGATGCACCCAATGCCGAGGCTCAATTATATTCGGAGCGCATTTGAAATCTCGATAGTCACCTTTCCGCCCTCGCTCCGAAGCACCTTGACTGAGGAGAGGTCTCGAACGACCCAGTCTGGTTCTGCAGCGATGACCTGCTCAACGGTATGGCTAGTTACCAGGCCGAGAACTTTGCAGCCTGCTGCTTTTCCTGCGCGGATCCCTGCTGGGCTGTCCTCGAGGACGAGGACCTGGGCGTCCTCCGCCTGCAGACTGAGACGCTCACGGCCGAGGCGGTAGCAGGCGGGGTCAGGTTTACCATTCTCGACGGACTCTGCCGTGACGAGGTGATCCGACGGCGGTGTGGGCAGGTCTCGAGCACGTAGCCATCCGGTGACGAGAGGGACGGTGCCCGAGGTGACGATCGCCCATGGGCTAGATCTGGCGATAAGTGCTTCTAGCATGGAACGGGCGCCAGGTATCTCGACAGCCTCGTGGCCGTGGTACTTGGGCAGACGTCCTTCCATGTCACGTACATCTGGGAAGTGATCAGCGGTCGCTCGGCCTAGCTAGCTATGATAGTCTAGTTACATGGGGGCATGCCCAGCCTCGCCAGCACATACATGGCCGCCAGGATATATCCTCAACTGAGGTTTTGCGTCTGACATGTCCATGCATATTCATGTGTTTGTGGGCTTTGCCATGCTTGCTGTGGCCGGGATGTTGTTTCTATCACTTACAATCCCAGTTCGCCTTTTCAGGTGCGAGAATCTTGAGAATGTCGATGCTTCGTCGTCCATGAGAAGTCTCAAGGATAACTTCGGGGGCAACGCCTATCTCATTCCCAATTCTTTGCTCGGTTAGTCACTCGGACTGGCCGCGTAAGACGTGAGGTGGGTGCGGCTGCACTTACGTTTCCCAGTGCTTCACTACTGCTTCCGTGGAGTCGATAATAGTACCGTCCATATCGAAGAGAAACCCGTCAAATGTAAGCTCCTGCGGGGGCAGGTTGTATTCCGGAGTTGATCCCATTGTGTCCTTTGAGTACGGTATCTGGATGAATGAGGTGGTGGCTGCAGAGTCTGACAGAATGAATTTGAGGTTGTTTTTGGTGTTTGTCTTATCACGAAAATGCAATGGACTTTATGATTCCAAGGTGTATGTCTTTTTCGCGGTTTTGTTTAACTTGTATAATATGAAAAAGTTTGCAGTTGCTCTGATGTAAGGTGTTTATAAAGGATGAAACCAACTTGTTACTTGGTGGCTGTTTGTTTTGGGTAACTCCGCATGGAGGGGCTAAGTGGGGAGTCTATCAAGAAACATGAGCACGTATGGAATAGACGATGGCATATTGTTCCAGCTTTTGTTTTTATCGTTGATGAACATATACTCAGCTCAGCGCTGTCCTTTCAGTTTTATCCGAGCTGCCCCTTCAACTCCATTGTATTTCATACCCTACATGCAAGTAACCCCAACAGGCTCTGGTTTAGTGCAGCGCTTAAAGTTGTGCAATGCTTCATTCGTCATGAATCACCATAATATAGCAGAAAGGAAACCCTGCTATTATTAAATCCCTAAGATTATTACTACTATAGTAAATAAAGACTAATCGTAAACACATAACATATAAATGATCACAATTAACCAAACAATGTATTTGTTTCTGATATTGTAGCTACCCTATACCTATACCGAACTTGGTAGCCTGCTTGTCTTGGCAACGAATTATCGTTAAACGCCGCTATGTCAGAGGAAGAAAGAGAAAAGAAAAGAAAAGAGTAAGCGGACATTAAGAGGAACAAAAAACTGAGGTCAGCTTAAGTCTGATTTAGGATTCGGCAGGCCAGCTTTACCCTTTTTATCTATGCCTTCTCACTCAGCTTACCCATGGAGGGTTATTAGGCATTTATAGGTTGGCAACTTGATGATCCTACTATCCCCACTAGTATCTCAAGAAGACCAGATTCTCCTCCCTCCCTCTATCCTTCTGGTCGCTAGTTTATTCTGTTGTATATATAGTCTCAACGCATAATGGGTTCGCAGATTGGAGACCCCGATGAGATTACTGTGCTTGTCACAGGTTTTGGTGTATGTTTTTGCTTCCTCTCTCATATTAAGCGTCATTTGCTTGCTTGACCACCCCGCTCGACGTCACACAACACTGCAAAGCTCAAGATCGTGACACCTTAGCCGGGATATGCAGTGTGGTATGAGTTGTGTAACTCCTGCTAACGCGTCGATGCTATAGCCGTTCAGGGAACAGTATCCCATTAACCCCTCATGGGAAATCGCCAACAGCTTGCCTTCATATCTTCCTCCGCTACGAGCCAAGGACCCTAACTCGAGGCATGCGGCTGTTGTTCTGCCAAAGGTACGCATAGTGGTGCACCCTGAGGCTATCCGTGTCAATTACCGGGTTGTGAGAGGCCTTGTGCCATCGTTCCATGACACGCCACAGAAGTTTGACATTGTCATTCACATTGGAATGGCTGGTCCTCGACCATTCTACTCCATCGAGAGGAGAGGTCACCGTGATGGGTACAAGCATCCGGATGTCGATGGTGAATACATAGACGGAGAAGAAGAGAGAGAAAGGAATGACTGGCCGTGGCGAGGCCTTCCAGAGGAGATTGAGACGGAGCTGAATCTCAATGAAATACTCCCTCTGTGGCAGGGGCACAGTTCGGTAAGCTGAGCAGATCTGAGACTGTGTCAATACTGACAGGAAGCACAGGAGGCGGATCTGCGCATATCAGAAGATGCAGGTCACTTTATGTGCGACTTTATCTACTACTCAAGTCTCTCTGAGCTGTGGAAACTGCAGAGACCCAGAAAGGCGTTGTTTCTTCATGTCCCAGCCGATGCTTCGCCTACGAGTATTGCCAAGGGGAGGGAACTGACATTAAACCTCATTCGATCAGTTGTTGAGAGTGAAATGATTGATAAGGACAAGCTTCTGGTGAGTAAGACTGCTGGTGAGGAATTGTGACGTGGTTTTCAAGGCAGAATGTAGGGCGTGTGGGATGGATCATTAGCAGGAGTTGTCAGCATATTTTCATTATTATGTGAATTTATATCAATTTATTCGAGTTTCTGGTTGTTATTCAACTCTGGAGAATAGCGTCCTCGAAATATTAATTTGATAGTATTTTATGGTTTTGAATGATCATGACATCACAAGCCGAGGTTTCAGTATTCCAAGAGTTTCTCCCAGGAAGCGTATCTCATGATTCTGACCTGACCCATTCAAATGCCGATTGGTTCACAAAACACTCCCTATATCGGTGACGAATCATTGGCTCTGGCTTAGTTATCGCCGTGTCCGGAGATGCTGGAAGTGGAAAGCCTCCATTCTCCATTCCTCACTCTCCACTTGTGAACCCGAGGAGCCGACATAGACTCCTCTTTCACAACTCACTCGATATCCATCAAGTCAGAATACTCACCCCCAAAAATGTGTAAAAAGGCTACCTGCGGAACCTGCAGTAAGTCGATGTATCCAATTTCAAAAATATGGTACTAAAATGCCTACAGAGAAGACCTCCTGGTGGGGTTGTGGCAGCCATATTCAGTCCGTTATCGACAACGTCCCTGAGGCTGAGCGTTGCGAGTGCGAGCCCAAGGTTGACGTTGGCGGTGCTTCATACCCGCCTATGGCTGCGTCTCCCAACTGACTTATCGAGAGAGCTGCGGCTCTGGTTCTATGGACGCGCGGCAAGAAAGCGACATGGTCACCCACTGGTGTTGTGGAGGAGCCATTGTAGCGTTCCTGATGTGAGGCGATTGCAGGAGATCATGGATTGGCGTGCGTGGCGTTGGGTTGACTCAGAAAATAGGGTTGGTGGTCGAAGACTACATGAATAAGAAACTATCAGCAAATATTCGAGGCAATCATTTCCCATTCTCGTGAACTGTTACCGTGCTGTATCCTGAGACAATGAATCTCAGCATACAGGGGCGCTCAAGCCTAGAAGAAGTAGATAAGTGGAAAAAAAAAACAATGGAGTGGTCACATAAAATTAGAAGAGGAGGCCATCCAGAGGTTGCAGAAGAGGGGTCTCATATTGATTGATATAAATAACAGTTGCCACATCCAGTTTTATCTACCTCCTTCTCCCGCCACCACCAGACGCAGCATCTCCTCTCTCCGCTAAGCTTACTACCTCCTGGATACCAGCAGCCTCCTGTTCCTCCTCCAGAGCCACGATTTCCTCTCGGCAATCCCACCACTTCTCCTCACTAAGCTCAAAGGCCTTAGCCTTGATCTCCTTGATAGCTAGTGTCTCGGGCTGGATGTTCTTCCAACGGAGACTCGTCATCAAAATCTCTTGCCACTCAGCTGATGTACGGACGAAGAACTCTCGTCGACTCTCGAAAGGCTGTTGTTCTGTCAGTAACCCCCTCATGATAGTGAAGTGAAGATGGGAAATACTTACTCTAGGATGGGGTAACCCGTCGTCCACAGAAGTGGCTGCGGTCTCAGTCTCATCGTCTTCTGAGGGCGTTGAAGGCTCCGATGAAGGCTCTGACGAAGCCTCAGAAACCTCATCTTGCTTCTTCTTTCTCTTACTGGGTGTGTAGAGCTGCTGGCCTGTTTCTTCCTCGTCCTCATCTTCTTCATCCTCCTCATCCTCATCCTCATCGTCCTCGTCCTCGTCATCAGACTCCTGAAACTAAAGTCAGCTAACCAAATGTCATACGCCATTTCGACATCACTTACGATCCAGTCTTCCACGGGTCGACTAAAGATCTCCTTACAACCATCAAGTTTTCCAAGATCGATGGCATAGAGATCATCAAATGTGAACTCTCGGTCTCCCTTCTCAAATGTTCCGCCATAGATATAGAGGACATCGTCTTGGATGGCCAGTTGAGCATTAAATCTTACATGTGGAGGTTCCATAGTCACTGGCATTTCTCTTGCTGGCTTGTCGTCGTCCCTTTCCTCTTCCTTCTTGGCAAGCTCGATCTCA
Source organism: Fusarium oxysporum f. sp. lycopersici 4287 (assembly GCF_000149955.1). Taxonomy (NCBI): domain Eukaryota; kingdom Fungi; phylum Ascomycota; class Sordariomycetes; order Hypocreales; family Nectriaceae; genus Fusarium; species Fusarium oxysporum. The sequence continues at coordinate 1,886,725 of NC_030990.1, forward strand.
TCAGCGTCATCTAGAGAAGCTCCAGTCTCCAAAGCAGCAAGCTGTCTCAGAAGCTCGTCTTCATTTGCTTGAGCCCGACCACGGCGCCCGCCTCGAGGCTCAGCAGCAGCCTTCTTCTGCTGACGAGGCTTTCGTAGACCCAACGGCATGAATCGATTTCGTTCAATGTTCCAAGCGAAAAGCTGGTTGAAGAACTCGCTATCCATACCCTCCTCACTAGCCTCAACGTCGTGCACTCCTCCAAAGAGAATACCGCGGCCCTTGTGCCAGGCCATTGTTGCACCAGCACGTGTAGGGTTGGGAGCATTGGCAGGCTTCTTTCGCTTTTCCCAGCGAACAACCGGGGGAGTGTTGGGGTTGGCGTCCGTCGCAGGCTGCGAGATTCTGAGGAAGAAGCAGTCTTCATGAACCTTGGGGATAAGAACATTTCGCTGAGCCTGGCTAGGTCCCTTGTTGCCCTTTTGCTTGACGTTGACAGTCGCCTTAACACGTGAGTAACCTCCGTAGAGAACCGCACCTTGTTCATGGGGTAACAGGGTGAAAGATGAGCGAGCGTCTGGCTTGAGTTGGGCAGGAGGCAGTTGAGGAGAGTGCCACACAAAGTTAACGGTATCAAAGATCCAGAGATCTGATAGGTACTTTGTCTGATTTGAAGTGTCTTGGAAACCACCAAAGAGGATAATGTACTGCTTCCAGTACGTCATTCGATGACCACTTCGAGCCGAAGGGCTCTTGTCCTTACCCTTGGTCTCAATCTTCGTCCACTCCCTCGTTGCAGGCTCCAGCCTCCAGAAATCTGAGTAGTGATGAAATGTGCCCTGCTTTGGCGAAGAGAACTCCCCGCCAAAGAGATAGACATGGTTCGGGTTTCCAGCTCTGGTCCAGGCATGACCAGATCGTGGGAGTGGAGCGTTGGGTGAAGTTACACATCGCCACTCATCTCTGTTAATGTTGTATATATTTAGATCGTTGAAGAACTGAGCGAGAGAGCCATTGAAGTATTCACCGCCAAAGAGTAGTAAAGTATTGCTATCATGAGGTGAAGCCATCAACGTTGAGGCAGCTCTCGCTCTCGGAGGTGCATCAATTACCGTCTCAGTGATCTTGAGGAACTGCTCCTGTTGTCTTCGGTACTCTTCCAGCACCTCATCAAGATCAACATCTTCAGCATCACTTCCTTCGATCTTGGCGGCCTTGTTCTTGGCCTTCTTTTCCCCCTTATTGGCTTGCTTGGCTGCTTTCTCAGCCTAATTCTGATCATTAGTCAAACGTTCAACATGTCATGATGCACGGAGGGGCAGTCATGTTTGGAGGGGTAATTGATGGAGGGGCAAGACATAGGTAGACATTGTAACACAGAATATGACGGCACCTTTTTTGCCTTTTTGGCGTCAGCGTTCTTCTTTTTATCTTTGGCCATGATGATGAAAAGTAGTTGGCACTGTAGAACAAGTTGCCAAGTTTGGGCTCTAATGTGAAAATTCCTGCGTGTGGATGGGGTTCCTACAGGTTTTGATCAAGTCAAATCCAACCATTCACAGTACAGTGTCAATTAGATCATACCTACTGTATATCGATCACTTATGCAATTGAATAAGCTGGATGATGCACGTTTGAACGATGCAGCAACGTTCTATTGATGCCTGAGCTGCAAATTATATTACTAGGCCGTTGAATAGGCAAGGTATGGTATGGTATGAGACGGATAAGTACGGTTGCCTCCGACAGCAGCATGATCTCGTCAACCCAATGCCTGAGACCTTCAGCAACACCCTTCCTCAAATACAGACTTGTTCCATTGGTATGCGAGATGCGACAGCGATCTCTTTTGAAGGGTGTCCTTCACTGGCGGGCTTTTGAGTATTTCCCTGGAAGGTAAGCCACCAGGGCCTTGCTGGCACCCTCCATGCAGTATTGAACAACCTCAACTTTCCTATCAGGAGGTGCTAGTCTAGCGATTTGTCGAATATCGCTCGTCCGCGGTAGAAACAACGCATGATCCAGCCTGTTGTATGCAGTGTGTAAATCGTCAAGATTATACGGCTGCATATTGTAAAGATTAAATACTTCATCAGTGCGGTATCCAGGGCCGCCCCAAGGTGGACTTGCAAACAGTACTGTTTCGTCAAGGCTTACTCTTAGATTTGGGTGCAGTTCTTCTGTGTGATTGAATAACTTGTCGAGGTACTCGAAGCTATCACCAAGAACCCACGTAATTAGCCCCGGCGCGATACCATAGACCTTGGCGTTATTCTGGGCACAGGCTAAGGTTGAAGGGTCGCGTTCGATAGAGATAACGCGACTCCATCGTTCAGAAAGAGCAAAGGCAATACTGTTACCGCCTGCACCACCAAAGACATCGATCAGGATATGCTTCTTTTGGTCGGTACCGTACATATCATGAGCAACTTGGCTAGATTAGAGTCAGCAGAGCCTTGAGAAGGTATATGATTTGTATACTCACTTTGCTACTGGCTCGGGCGTTACACCGAACCAGGCATCGTCTGTCATGTAAACTCCATAGTCATACAATGAGAAGATCGAATAGCGCTGCGCAAAGTATCTGGCCATATTAGCAAGTTCGAGAGACGTGGACTAGTCAATAGTTGCTCACTTTTGAATATCCCATGGTACCTCATGCTTTCCTTGATAGTGGTGACAATCATCAGTAAGAGGCAGCTCCTCAGCTGGCTTCATAGAGTACTCGGAGTCGTCCAGCGACATTTCTACTCCTGAACTACTCATATCTTGACCGAAAATATAGTCCGAGTAAGTTTGTATTAAGCGCTAGCAGCCATTCTTTGTCAAAATTGAAATATTGACTTGCCATGAGCAAGTCGAAGAGAGCTCGAAGGTTGAAATTGAGCACGAGGCTGACGATGAGCTCCCCACAGTATGCCCCACATAGAGACTAGTGGGCTTGACACAGACGCCATTGCTGCAAGGCTGCCACTGTAATAGTGACAGCTTGCGGTTGCTCGATCTGCCCTTGACATGCTTCATCTGATACAATACTTAACACATCAACCCCTTTTGATCCCAGCAATAATAGACACACACGGATCTAGAGAACAAGTCACAGAAGCAATGTTCAATGCACTAAACCGCTTCATCTCGCGCCTGGACGGAGACGTCCAGCAACAGAGGCAACAAGAGCGAGGCTCATTCGGCTTCCAGGTGCTGCGCAATACCAACCTGGAGCTTGCTATCGAACCCTGGTTCGACTTTATTGTTGGAATCAATGGTAGACCTATTGTATGGCGGCTCATTCTAGGTAATCTAAGCTCCTTATCGCTAATAACTAGTATAGGAAGACCCTGAACCAGCCCTGTTCAGCCAGGAAGTGAGAAACTGCGCGGGCAGCACAGTTACCCTGGGATTGTGGAACGCAAAAGTATACTTACTAACTTTGAACCTCCTAAACTCTCCTACTGACAACAATTAGGGCCAAAGAACGAGAGAAATCCATGCTCCTGTTGCGTTAGATACTGCATCCCTCGGTCTCTCGCTCCAATACGCTCCGCTGGCCCTCGCCGCCAACATCTGGCACGTTCTCGATGTCCCCGCCAATTCTCCCGCCGATGCCGCCGGTCTTCTGCCATACAGTGACTATATCCTCGGTAGTCCTGAGGGTGCGTTATATGGCGAGGGTGGCCTGGGCGAGCTTGTCGAGGACTTTATCGGACGGCCGATGCGAATCTGGGTCTACAACAACGAATACAATGTCACCAGAGAAGTCACAATACAGCCTAGCAGGGATTGGGGTGGCCAAGGAGCGCTGGGTTGCGTGCTTGGATACGGAGCCCTTCACAGGATACCTCCACCTCTGAGCGAGCCCGTTGATGCCCCTGGCGAGACGATGTTCGACGGAGCCACCAATGAGAAGAGTGAGGACGCATTTATTCCTGCGGTAGGTGGCTCGGAGCCCGCCCCTCCCGCAGGAGACTTTTTGGTGCCTGCACAGATGATAGGTGATGCTCCAGTGAGTGCACCGCCAAGGGGAGCTGGGAAGAAGAAGGAACGCCATGGCCACAACCCCAACAGGCTGATGGATGACTACTTTAAAGAGGAGGAAGAGAAGAGTCGGGCTGTGGACAATGCACCTTCGGCTAGGAACTCACCAGCCCCTCCCCCACCAAAAGGCGGTCCTCCAAGGGACTCACCAAAGCCGGAGACTCAGGCCAGTGGTGGTGAAGCAGAATGAGATTATGGCAAAATAGCACATGTGAATGATTCCCCTTGCTGATTGTTCTATTTCCTGATCTATTGGTCAAACTTTTAAAGAATTTCGTGATTTGCCGTCTTTTATCGTACACTGCCTGATGGGTCCGACGTAGCCCTTAAGAGGTCCCTATCCCACCAGGGTCACGCTATTCAACTAGCCGTCTAGTTAATGAAGTTGATGGCGAAGAAATGCAGGATCAAGCTGCAGACGATGTAGTCGGCGAAAGCTCTGGAGAAGGTTAGTGTTGGGTCTCCTTTAAAGTCGAGTTCGACAAACCTTTCGGGGGATACTGAGGGGCAATCGTTCTTGACAGCCTCATTTGTTTGAAGTCGTAGCGAAGCTGGGTATCGTTAGCCATAGTCTTTCGAGGTCGTTGGTCGTCGTAACATACCAGTCAAGACGAACTGCCCAACTGTCACACAGAAGCCGGACAGGAAAGCGTTGAAGGGCTAAGAAGCATTAGCAATCAATAAACGATTACAGATCCACTGAGAGAGACGCACGAAGGTGCCAGCGAGGGCGCAGTTGATGAATTGGAGAACACCAACGACAACAAGGAAGACCATAAAAGCATCAACCAACTTGATGCGCTGAGGAGTATTGTTGACGTAGTGATTGTAGAGGTTCTGGACTACCTTGTCCCACTGAACTTCGCCCTTAATTTCGTTCTTGGCGATAGCCACGGGCTTGGGCTGAGGCTGAGGAGGAACTGAACCAGCGCTGGTGGTGCTGGCCTGAGTGGTAGCAGCGGCCGAGGGGGTGATATCGCGGACGTTCTTCTTAGCCGCCATGTTTGTAAGTCGGAAGGGTTTATTGGGTGAGTTGGACTGTTTGCTTGGTGTGGGCGTTTCTTTCGATATTATGAGGCTTTGGTGATGGTTGATTCGTAGTGTTTGATGTTGGTGTCGGTAGATTTGGTTAGTTTAGTTCAAAGTGCAGTAGGAGAGCTTCCTCTGGACACGAAAGCTCCAAGGTAAATTGAAGATGATTGGTTCACGAAAAGCCAAGAATCCGGGGGTTAGACCCACGTTCACCACGAACTGCGAGGTACGTACCTCGAATATGTCGTCAATGGCCGGGAGCTCCGCAGCTTCATCTTAGACATAAAATAACAAGTTGCTGTTTCATCTTGAAAATTTACAAATTCCATTGAGAGACCAGACAGTAAGGATACAAGCAATACAATGGTTAGTATGAGCCTTATAACAGCCTTGACCAGCTCGTTGGCTAACAAGTTAGGCCACCGTCAATTACCACGATCTTGAGCTTCCCGCCTACATCCTCGGTGCTCTGACCGCAGGAGGCGGTATCATGGGATACGCGCGCACACGATCTGTTCCTTCAATCGTTGCTGGCTGCGCTGTTGGATTTTTATGTAAGTCTCAACATTACCTCCCTTGTCTTCCCCGTAGCGTGTCAACATGTTAACAACTTGCTTGTAGATGCTCTTGGTGGCTATCGTATTCAGAATGAGCAGCCTTATGGAGTCGAGCTTGGCCTTTTAGCCTCCGTCATTCTTGGGGGATCTGCTTTCCCCCGAGCCCTTCGTCTGAGGAAACCGGTTCCAATTCTTCTCAGTGTCATTTCAGCATTTGGCCTCTTCACCTACGGTTCTGCTCTTCGAAGGAGGGCCTGAGACAGCTGTCAGATGATGATAACTTAGTCAAAGGAATGGTACGATGCAATAAAACCACTTGTTCTGGATCGATGGACTGACTATCTGGAGCTGTTCCGACTCAGTGTGAGACATCGACATAGTGTTGTGATAAGCTTAAAACCAGGACCCGGATCACTTCCCTCGATTGACATAAGCGATATGAGAAAGAGCTTAAAATGCAGTTCTTTCGATATGGCGTATTGTCAAGCGATCACCACAGAATTCTGGTAGCGCTCAGGTCGGGCTCTTTTATGGTAGGAAGATAGGAATAAACGGCTTCAAAACGCGTGAAAGTTCCTACAAGGCATGAAACTCTTCTCTTACGCCTTCTACTCACAAATCTCCCAAACCTCGACCGCCATGAATCGTGTATTGTGGGCTGTCTCCTTTGATTAATACCGATGTTCTGACTCTTCAACAATGACCCGCCAAGTTTCAGGGAGAATCATAAGTTTAAGGCTAAGCTTTTTACATGCTTAATAAATGTCTCATACCAGAAATATTTTCCCTTGGGCCAACGTCTCGCTTATCATCGTCGATTACATAGGTTATTCTCGGGTTGGGAGCATTCGAATAAGAACGAAAACCTGATATTATGTTTCAGAAGGTTTTATTATGTGATGTGGCTCAACTCACAATTTGGAGAATACTGGATTTTTGAAGTATCGCTGAAGGGTTTATCATCGAAGTAGACTATAGCGATACCTCCGTTACTTGTCGTGTTATGTTTTCTCCGATCCCACAACCAAGCTTTCATCCATGGAATATCGACATTGAACTCACTAAGCCTGGATGACAACCTGAAAAATGGCAATGTAAGGGGATATTTAGCATGTCACTCTAAGACATGTAGACCACCGAGGACGTTGATTTAAACTCATCTGAACTTAGTTGTCACGTCATTTGCAGTCTTTCTAACCAGTACAAAAATGAGACGGAAGAAAGCAGTAGTAGACTTGCATTAGCTGCAGGCTACTAGAGGCAACCGCGTGGATCGATTGATAGTAGGTAATCTCAAGATGATCATCAGCCTTTTTGGCAATGGAATGGATGTTATTGATAAGTGCATCTGGGTACTTTCTAAGCCCCCCCTTTGTAGTGGCTATTCAGATATGGGCTGCTTATGAAAGGTATATAAAAACCCCTCTTGATCTCATCCATCGACCACTCCTTAACCTGAAAGCCAGAGGAAAGCAACGTTTGCACTCGCTTTGTGAGATTCTGCAATACCTTGTTGAAGATGGGGTTTCATCTGTCAAGGCTCGTTGCCTTAGCGGCACTGCTACGTGCTTCATACGCATTCAGCGTCACGGCAAACACTGATGGAAACGCTCTGGCCTCTGCTATCTTTGGCAATGGTATAAGTGTCATCTCGGCATCGTTTACCGGCGCATCGGACAGTTCTGGAACTTTCACTGATGGTCCTTTCGGTATGGGAGACGCAGCGATCCTCACCTCGGGAGCTGCTGTTGGAGCTCTTCCAAATGGAGACCACTACGTCAATAATGGTGCGGCTGGGTCAGCAACGTATTGCGGCGGTTTAAGTAACAACGCTGCGATATTGACTGCGGATGTCATGCTTATTCCAGGTTTCGGAGGAATGAGATTCGAGGTTGTCATGGCTTCGGAAGAATCAGGGTTAGTAATACTGGCCACAAAGTGTTTTACAGTCAACTAATAGGACCCAGGGGCGCTGCTGATGCAATTGGCATATTCGTAAACAACCAGAACTATGCCTTGGATGGTAATGGGAATAGGCTGAACGCGGTGAGCCCGTGGCTGTCACAACCTTTGGTTATTGTACCGCCCAACAGCGTTACCTCGTACGCCGGGTCGTCACCGCCTTACTGGATCGATGTGCCGTCACTTCCCGGTGGTATGCAGACTGTGGTCGTCGCAATTTGTGATGCTGGAGACAACATGTGGGACTCAGCCCTGATGATCAAAGCTGAAGCCTGCGTTGACTGCAAAGAACCTTTCCGGCTTGCATGAATCAACGACAACTTCTCAGGAGACAACCAGCACTGCTGAGGATACTATTATGGCAACAACTAGCAAGGAGACGGCCACTATTACCACCCCTGAGGAGATGACTACCACAACTGCCAAGGAAACAACATTCACTGCTTCAGGCACTACCACAGACACTACCACAGACGTTATGGAGACATCGACCGAAGCCAGTAGCTCAGTCACTTCAGAAGAACTCCCAAACTCTACCATGATAACAGCAGATACAACAAGTGTCGAACGAAGTGACACAGTTACAGAGTCTTCAACCATCGTAGTCGAATCCACTACTGCCCCAGTATCTGATACTGCCACTAAACCAGCTCCAAACTCTTCCAATGAGAGCACTACCAGCCTCGAAACAACGAGTTTGTCCGACAGTCCCATTGATAGTACAACTACCTCTTGGGAAGAAGTTCAAGTGCCATCAACTATCCTAGCAGTCCCAACATCTACCGATGAGGTCACCCTGAGCTTGAGTAGTGACCTCTCAAGCGAGTCAGCAACAAGTAAGCTCTCACCACATATATCTAAAAAGCCCATACCTCCTGCCACAGTCATTGCATTCACAGGTGCAAAGAGCCCAGTACTAACAGCGAAACTAGCCCCCATACCAGATATGACCGCAACCGAGTCCTTGGAAACAAGTGCTGCCGAAGAGACGGATTCCTCGACAGACACAATTTCAAACCCAGCGGAGGAGACAGGCTTTAGTGACGGTAAGACACTTATACACGACGAGGGTGACCTCTGATGTTTCCCCCTTAAACCTCACCCCATGTGCATAAACCGGATCTGACACTAAGTGTTCAACAGTCATCACTTCAACAGCCCAGGACACACCGTCTCCAGCGACATTAGCAGTTCCTACATCGTCTACCGTACCGTCTAACCTAGCAGTGATCGGGACTTTTAAGTTCTTCGGTTGCTTAGGATCTGCAGCTGGTTATCCCAGCTTTGGCTTGATCGGAGAGGGACCTGATATGACCACTGCAGAGTGTGCCAGGTTAGGACGAGGACGTGCTTATATAGGCATCTACCAGAGGTAGGTTCTAAGTCATAAATGCCAAGCTCATCTGGCTCACCTTGATTAGATCCTGTTATGCAGGAGATACTTTGGACTCTGCTGAAATTGTGACCAACGGTCGCTGTGATCTGCCATGCCCTGGGGACCCGGGCCTGTTCTGTGGCGGTGTGATTTTGACTGACTCAAGCCTGGACTCGCGCCTTCGACGTCGAGATGCCCCTCCTGGCATTTTGCTCACTTTGTATGCGCAGATTGAAGCCACATCCAGCTCTTTGGCCACTTCGGACGCTCCTAGCACAGCAGAGATACCTTCTCTCACAGTCTCTACAAGGATCACTCTTCAACCTATCTTGACCTCTGAGTCTTCCAGCTTCCCTACCGACAACCCGACAATTTCGAATTCTCCATCCTCAACCACAGAAACATTTGTTAATTCGGTCATCAGCCTTGAGCCTTCAGTTCCTGTTACTAGATCACAAGGCGCAAAGCCGATCACGCCCCCATTCCCGACAACTGTCTCTTATAATGCAGGCAACTTCACCAGAACCGAAGCTGTGGCACCAATAATCACCACTGTAACATACCCCATTGTTGACCCTAATGACCCGTCTTACTTGACTATCACTGAGTATTGTACCACGTTGCGACCGCCCCCTTGCCACAGATGTCAGTATCAGAAACCGCCAACGGTTGAGATGACGACTATCGAGGTGGGTTGCAATAGGTGTGGTCACAATGGAGAGAACACCATTACTCTTAACATTCCAGCTGGTGCAGTTGTCGCAGCTCCCACAAGAGAATATGCGGCTCACGAAACCCACAGCGTTCAACATTACGAGCCTAAGCCGGATACTCAGGGGACTCGGCCCAAGAACTCTTCCCCTGCAGCCAAGGGTAGCCATGGTCAAGCGGAACCTTCTGCAGTGCCTTTGGGAGGAAACGGTTATCCTGATGCCCCCAAGCCAACGTTTCACCGCAGGCCAGCTCCAGCTCATACACCAGTGATTGTGCCAGATGCTCCTATTGTCATTGTCTCAGGGGCCATAGTAAAGGCGATCGAAGGAATGCTGATGACAATGCTCTTGGTGGTTGGTCTTGCTTTTCTCCTGTAGAGATTTCACTGAGTCATCGACCCTCGGTTGCTTTCTCCTTTCCTTTCTCTTCCTTTCATATTCACGCATCTTTTCAAGAGTCATGAACATGAGATAGACAATATTTTAATAGTGTACATAATTCACAATACATATCGTCTTGCTTGATCACAACTCTCGGCACCCTAATACCAGTTCGGTTTCAAGAAGTAATCGTGATATAGGAACATGCACCTCATGGCGACTAAGAGCAACCTGGTAACTGAAATAGGGTCGTATGATGATTGATACTTATACTGTCACAATCTCATGCTTCCTTGTCATGAATTTATCGCCCAGAACGCCAGCCCAAATATTTCTAGTATACAGTTCGAATACAGCCCATCGTCAATGGATTCACTTCGTGTCGAATTCGGGTCGTTGGCATCGTATCGTGAGGTGTTTCTAAATCATAGTCCCAACTCGCGCTGCTGCTCCCGGATTTTGTCGCGCTTCGCCCGGGCAGCATTTCGATTCTCGGCTTGCATCTTTGATCGTTCGATCTTTAAGCATTCGTTGACCTTCTCTTTGGCGTCATTGCAGCTCCCAACAGCCTTGTGCATGAAGCCTTGGCTATGGCACTGTTCGAGAGCAGCAATGACCTCTTCGCACGCTGTAACTGGAGTTAGTGCGTAGTGGCGATACAGCGCTCAATGGACTTACCGAGAGCGTTCTTTGTGTGAAGATGAGGATGCATGATGATGTTGATATACTGGATAGAGTTGGAGGACCCTGAAAGAAATTCAGTGATCGTCACAGGCTGAGGAGATTGAATATTGGGTCGGGAGTGCACGGACCAGGCGGGAGGCTCCATGGGATTTGGAGGGGCATTGTATTTGCGTTGGCTTCTATTTCCACACAAGAGAATATCTATTGATACACAACCACCAGAGAGAAGCAATATATCGAAACACTTTGCTTCCTAAAAAAAAAGATGTCTTCAGCGGCTCAGGTACCTGCTAAGAAGCAGCAAGGTCAGCACCCCCCCTCTGACACATCTCACGGCGCCGCCTCTTACTCACGTTATCTAGATCTTCAAGTCACCTACTCCAACTACAAGAACACTCTTCAGCAAATAGCTCAGAGAATTGGTGACATTGAGCAAGAAGCCGAGGAGCACAAGTAAGTGGCTTACTCTTCACTATTGCCTTCACCGACATTCAAACAGTTTGAGCATGGTGTCGGCTTGCCCAAACTCCTCCTACAACATAGCGTTACCGCGTGTTGAACCACTGATTCTGATTTGATCTTCAACAGGCTTGTTTTGGAGACACTAGAACCCCTTTCAGAAGACAGAAAGTGTTTCCGTCTCATCAACGGTGTGCTTGTTGAGAGGACGGTCAAGGATGTAGTACCAGCCCTCAAGACCAACCAAGAAGGGCTTCGCAAGGTGCTGGATGATTTGGTGAAGCAATACAAGACGAAGCAGGATGATCTTGAGAAGTGGAAGGTAAGAGAGAATTTGAGATTTCAGCCGTTGGTTTAGGAGTACAGCCGATATTAATGATTCCTACAGAAGAAGAACAATGTGCAGGTTGTACAGCAATAATGAGACTACAAGGACAGAATAAAACAAAATGCTTGCATTAGTGCCACAAAGGATTTATTTTTTGAGAATTACCAGAGAATTGCATGTTTGCAACTTAGATATGCCACTTTTTAACACAACCTTATACGACAGAGCTTACAACAACGCAATTACTCCTCAAAATCCCTTTCTCTACAAATGCCACTCCATCGGACCTCCTGATGTTTCTGCTCCAGCCTCATTTGGACGCGGATAAGACGGAATTTCATGGCCTGCTTGCCTTCCAAATGTCTGCCTTTCAGGCTGAACCAGCAACACGACGGAAGAAATGGAAAGATGGTGTTGATGCGTTGTACACTTGCTGCGCGCTGTGGGGTTATGGCGGCAAAAGCGTCTGCATGCCCAACCGCATTGAAGCCCCAGAAGCATCAGAGTTTTTGACATGCAGGACGTCAAACATACAATGCAATGTAATGCAACGCAAGACCTAGACAGCGGGCATGTGTTTGTATGGACAGAAACACCCCGATTGACGAGGCTTGCCCACCGGTTGCATTAACTGGCCATATGTACCTTCGTGTCGGACCACTGTTGATGATGGTGATACCTTTTGAGGAGAAAATGAGGAAATTTCCGCACACTCAATCTGTCTGCAACTCATGGCTTTTGCGAGAGTTACATCATATTTCATGCCTCAACTGAAGACGTGTGCATCAAGGCGAACTGCATGAGAATAAGAAAACCAAAGGATGACAAAGATAGTACGATGGACAGCTGGCGTTTTCATGTGTATGCAACGTCAATCAAAGTTACATGTCTGTTTGATCTTCACCGAGATCTGAAAAGAGTTTGATCGATATGGGGCAGCGTAGCCATGAACTGCAAGTCATCAGTTGCTGCCTTCACTCCGACAACTCTCCACCACCCTGTCAAGAGTAACAGCATCATAATGACCTTGTGGGGGCTAGTGCATTCCTCTCGCGCAGCAGATCGGTTGTTGACATGCAGAAGCCATAATATGTACTTCTGACTGGTTGATACCGCACTCAGGTCCCCTCTTCAAATGGAGGCCCTACGGCACAGCGGTCGTTCCAATGCTCTATCAGACGCTTGTTGTTCCATGAAAATATGATCTCTGGAATGGCTTTGATGAGATCGAGTCCAGTCAGACCTGAAGGACAGAATGACTGATATTAGTGGCTCACTGATAACGCCTTCACAGGCTTGTTTGTTACTGAAAACCGTTGTCGTGTGGTTCTCTGGTAGCTATCAAACCGTGATGAACTGGGTATAAGATCTTCAGGGACTCTTATCATCGCAGCACATCAATAAAAGATCTGCCACTTTTCGTGGTCATACCACCAAGTCATCCCTTAACGCACATTGCCGGCTTCACATTGACTGTGCCAGGGGGCGGTCAGCAGGAACTTTGATGAGGCTATCACAGTCGTTTATCCTAAACAGATGCTGTAACATAAGTTCTTAAGTTGTTTGTGGCTTGGCTGGCTTGGCTAGGGATGGATGCGTTGGGTTCCAATCATGAGAATGCCTCAACATTTGGCATGAACTCCATATTGCTTACATCGGAAGACTTGCTAAGGTTTCAGAGGCCCTGATGAGCCTTGAATAAACTAAAGTTCCAAATCAACTGTACGGAACAATGGCATATGATGATAAGGCCTCTATGATTGGTACAATCAAGCCGTAACTGAGATGACCAACACTCCAGTTTGTCGGGTCCTTGCAGGCATTGGACCAGGTCGTTGACCATGCTTTACAAGGAGGCTGAACTATTTATTGGACTGCAATTTTTGAGCTAGGCTGAGAACTCGTGGCTAAGTTGTTGGCTTGCATCTGAGGCATACTATGCGGAAGCTTACAGGTTGCGACATACAAATGAGGCCGACAATGGGTTACCCCAACAACTCAGCCCACACTGAACCCTGGCGATGAAAGCGTGGATACAGTTTTGATGGGTGGCTTGATGAAAAATGCCATTGTCGAATAAGGAATCAGAGTGCCCCCCCTCTTCTGTTACCGCCCAGGTGGACTTGATCATGACCGGTCAAGTGCCTGATAGTGAGTGAGTGCCTGGACGTCATTTTGAGGAGGCATTGGAGATGGGGTCATGTTCGCAGAGATGTGTTTGTTGAAATATCCTGACCCAACAGCACTGCAGTAGAAGGCCTCGTTACAGCGCATCTATAGCAGAGCTGATATTGGGTGTAGCACCTGAATGCCCATCTCACACGTTTCCTCGGCCAGTACAGGACAGTAGGTATCACTGTAAACACGGGTTCTTTTTCGTACGATGGCCCCCCAAGCCAAGGTAGGTGAAAAAGAGTTTGCGACACACCGCCTGGGGCCATGCTCCTGTGTACCCATGGGAGTGTTTGCAGCAACTTGCCTACCTACTTTCCTAGACAAGCCCAGGGCTTTTGGCTTTAGCGGCTGAAGGAATCAAGGAAGCGAGCAGATGGATGGTCCATCGAGCGAGTATTCCTTGTCCGGGTCAGTCGGATTGATATAGCGGTGTCGAAAGGATCGATAGTTATACAGGAACTGGAGCACCTTCTGCAAAAGATCAGCACTGTGTCTGTAAGCTTTGGTGTAGCTTTCTTGCGAGGGGTTGTATGGCTAATAAACTCCAATGTGCTCCTGAGTTGACTGGGTCCGACACTGAAAGTCCACCATCAAAAAGGGTTAGATAGAATACGGCCCGAGTTCGTTATCGATAACGTCTAATATGGAAGCGGCCTCCAGAGTAGAGAACCTAAGTAATGGCGCCAGGGTCTAAAGGTTAACAGTGCGGGTTTAGTTAGTGTGTAGGTTGCTGGGGCCCGGCGCCGCCTTAGGCTTTCAGCCTTGGCCTTGGGTTTGTTGTTGGCGTGTCATTGGAAACGAAACATCCATCTAACCTCACTTCCACCTCCATCCACCACCAGCAAAACTGACCAAGTTTCTTTACCTTGCCAAAATTGATCAACGCAACTTGGCTAATTGGATCGCGTCTTGACCGCATATCCCATACTGACCATCTTATCGTCTCGCTTGCTTAATAGCAGCTGCAATCAATCAATTGTAAGTCTCTTTTCCAGAAAAGAACCCCACGCCCGCTGCTGCACTCCACATATGCACCTCAACTGCGACCACAAGCGAACAACTCAGACACCCTCTCGCTCCTTGCTCCTCGCACTCTCACTCACTCTAGCCTCGCCTCCATCGCCACTGAACTCTTTGCTTTCCCCTGCTGGCGAACCCCATCGCGCTCCATCCTCAATCAGTCATCGAATCTACACACGCCCCAGCCCCGTCCTCTCCCGAGCTCTTATTGTTCCCTCTGACTCTGGATCTGACGCGATTTGGTAGAACCCCCGCGGCATATTAGAGCTGACATTGGCGAACGAGACGCTTGCTATTCTCGTGTAACACATTTCTCAAGCTCCGTACCCGGTAGAACCTTCGCACTCCCGTGCAATTCGCCGTTGGTCTCCAGCTAAACCGCGACCCGAATCTGCGCCGCTCCGTCCCGTCGATTCTGAGACGCTTCCGGGCGACGTCACTACCTACTGAGGTGTATCGCCATCGCCATCGCTGTTGACCTGCGTCCTGCCGTCCTGCGCGTAATTCACTTGGCTGCGCGTATCCTTTGAGCTTCCAACGCGTGTGCTACAGCTTTGGCTTGCGCGCGTCGGCCTTTGCTCTTGATTTGTATCTATCAGCCGGCTTAGGCCTGTTACAGAACAGCTCGAAGCTCGCGCGACTTGTCTACCTCACTTTGGTTTGTATTCGCTGGACTGTACGTACCAATATGTCTTTGAATCAAAGCCTCTTCCTGTCCTCCTCCCATACCATGCATGCCCTTAATTCTCTACCGGACCTCGAAGTCATGGTCCCCCGCCTTCTCTTCACTTGGCTTTACACCGGAGGGGCCCACCCCCCTCCGGTGCCTGCTCCGCTCCGTGTCCTGTATCTTGGTTACCTTAGCCTTACCTCACCTCACCTCTCCTTGTCTTGACAATAGACATCTACATCAACCACTCCTTACCTCACAAGCACACGCCCCCAAAATTACCCAAGCGGACAGCGTCATAGCCCCAAGATCCCGGGCCAGGGACCACCTGCATTAGTGACGAGGAACCCTCATCGGTACAGTACTCTTTGATTGACTTTGCACAGCACCGCAGAACCAAGACCCCTCTTCCTCTCTCGCACACCCTGACGCTTGCAAGCCCTACCATCTGCGACGTGGCCAGGGGACACATCATCGCAAGGTCCAGCTGTGCGAGCCCGAAATCCCCTTTGACAAAGGACGCTAGCAGCCGCTGCAGGTAGCCAAATATGTCGGATTCCCCCCAATCCGCTGCTCCCAAGGAGGTTGACCATGGTGCACCGTCACCCGACGACGAAGCACAAATGAACGAGCAACAAGACCCACAAGCCGCAAACTCAGCGGGCTACGAGTATGAGGGTGTAAAGGAACAGGATCGATGGTTGCCTATAGCCAATGGTAAGTTATCTATCTACAGAGGCATCCTGATATGATTTGTTCGTCTCTTTCTGCGCGAGCTGTTTGACGCCTCAGCCCGCCCAGCCGTGCATATCTGGATCCCTCTCATGTCTTGCGATTCGTCCCCCAAATCACCCAAAGCGCCTCGCGCCTCTAAGACCGACAGGGCTGATGAGCTTGATGCTAACATTCGAAACTTTGCTCCAGTTGCTCGTATCATGAAAAACGCACTACCTGAAAACGCAAAGATCGCGAAAGAGGCCAAGGAGTGTATGCAAGAATGTGTCAGCGAATTTATCTCTTTCATCACGAGTGAGGGTGAGTAGTGGCTCCACAACCTTACTGAGACTTGCACTTGAATATCCGAGTCATGTCTTTGATCTGCAGTATGCTGACTTGCACAGCGTCGGAGAAATGCCAGCAAGAGAAACGCAAGACCGTAAATGGGGAAGACATTCTTTTCGCCATGACGTCTCTCGGTTTCGAGAACTACGCGGAAGCGCTGAAAGTTTATCTCAGCAAGTACAGAGAGGTAAGTCAAATAGTCTACCAGCAGGGACCCTGGATCTGTTGAGTGGATGACTTGCGGGTATGCCCCTTGTAAGCTTTGTCGTTGAAGGAGCCTATACCGAGTAGCAAGAGAAGTTTGAGGATACTTCTATCATTCAGTTGCTAACGCGAATCACCAACAGCAACAGAATCAGTCGAACCGCGATCGAGTGGGGATGGATAGTAATCCACAATGGCTGAATGATGCCAAACCAGAGCCCAGTGCCGTGGGCGAGTTTGGACAGGACGGAAACGGCGTCGAGGCTGGGGGTGATCCCAACTACATTTATGCCTCACAACCTGGCCACAATGGCAACGCTGCCGAGGGCTACTAAAACGCTGCCTGCGGTGAGGAGCGGACGACGAAGACGAAAGCGGCGAAGCATGGCCTCAACAACCCGCTCCCTGGCCCCAACAGCGATCGTACCAACCTCCACTCGAATGGTTCTTCTAACCAGCGGCAGCATACCCCTTCTGAACAGCATAGGTTCATCATATCGGTTGCGAGTATTAGCTCAGTTAATGGTATCGACAGCAACCCAATCATCTCAAACGCTGCACTCTAATACAAGTGTATTTTTGTCCACAAGAAGCTTTCCCCCGGGATGTGGACGTGGACTTCAGAAACGGTGGCAGACTTACATGGTATGAGGAAAAGTTGAGGACGGTATTGTAGGGAAGGGTTGGGAGCATATATGGGAGATATGACTGGGTTGGTGTTCAGAGATAGAGGTGCGATTTGCGTCTGGTACTTGCCTGCAAGCTTGGGAGCAGTCCCAAAATGATTAGTGCTAATAATCACGACAGTCAGAAAGGGTCTTTGGGAGCAGACTAACGGATATGCATTGAGTCCAGAGGCAAGGAGTTTTGGGCCAGTAGTTTTCAGATAAATGAACATCCACATTCTGTTTGTTTCAATATGCGTCTAACTATCTGAGACTATGCCTATTATTAATGTTTTGACAGTGGTGATGGCATGAGCTTTGAATGCAAAACGACAGTTCCTAGATGGCGTTTTCTAATAACTCGAGAAAGGATCATTTATTTAGGAAGTTGTGATCACGAGAGAAACTTCTCGGGTTTCCCGCAGTTATGGAAGGGTCAATAATCCATCTCAATGGGAACTTGATGGATCGTTGTCGACACAGGGAATAAGAACAACTGTTGCAATGCATGAAGTGAGGTTGACTTCAGTATCAAGTGTGACGCAATCACTAAAACAAAAGTAGAGTAGCGGAGAAAATACACCTTTCCTGATTCGGAAGAGCATCGAGGTAATGAGAGGCACGTGTGGTCCCCACCAAAAGTCGTCGAAAATTGGGTACCCTTCAGAAATTGGAAAAAAAGTTCCAATGGCCACCAGCGCTTAACAATCGACCCTCGAGATTTCTTCATCCTCGCTTCCACAAGGCAAGAAAAGAAAACCGAGCTCTCCATCTTCCGGCACTTGTGCTGTTGAGACATGCGTATTATGACTACTGATTCTTTTCGGTCAAAGTTTCAACATACTCTTCAGTCCATGATTATACCTTGATTGCCCACTTGAAGCACCCCTCTGTTGTTGCCTGAGAGACGCCACCATCACTTCGAGTCAACCATCCCCTCCTCCATCGAGCGACAGCGCACAACGAAGCGAGACATCATAAAACACTCAGTAGGGCCTGCATCAATGAGACCCTTTACACCTGCGACCAGGAATTTCTCTGGTCCTGTTCCAAGGAGCTCCACGCCTGTCCGCTCCATCCTCAAGCCTGCATCTGTCTTGGGGAGGAGAAAGGCCGAGTATGCTGGACTAAGCGACCCCGTCGACGCACCCGAGAGCCCCACGAAACGCCGCAAAATCTTTATAGACGAAACCCGAAACGTGACGTACGAAGTCGGACGACGGACCATGGATGAGGTGAAGCTCGAAGTCAGGACTGCCCTTGAAGAGCACCTGAGAGGAAACGATAGTCAATACGACACATTGAAGGAACTCTTCGCTAGCGACAAACAGCGGTACCTACCACCCGTCGTTGGAGAGGAAGATGATACCCTGAAGCCCCATGAACTACAGGTTTACGTGGTGGCTCTTACTGGATGTGTCCCCATTCTCAAAAACAGGCTCTGTAATGGTCTCGTCCATACTGTTCTGAATTGCTCCTGGCTTGGACGAGACGATGCCTTCGTGAAAGTGTTTACTCATTTCCTGGCGGCCCTGGTCAGCGCCCAGGGTTCGTACCTGTCACCCGTTCTGATGATGATGGTGGGGAAATTCTCCGATAGTCGATCTTCAGTGTGGAGTGTCCCGGATTTCCCTGAGGTCAGCCGCGAGACCATGCGCAATCGACTACACAGCACCCTGCACTATTTGCTCCAGATGTTTCCTTCCGCAATTTCAGTGCTCGAGGAACTCCTCGTGAGCAAGTTGCCGTTCCACAACGAGTCCATGCGTGTACACATGGCGTATGTCGACAACCTTCTTCGTATCAAGGACTATGTGCCCGACTCGCGTGACGAAGTTTTTGATATTATCCTGAAACGAGTTGTCCAGATCGACTCTCAGATGCAAACCGATCTGGAAGATCTCGACGATGATGTAACTGCTGCCGTCATGTACGCGCTGCGAGAACATTCAGAAGGAGACGAGTGGGAGAACGATGACGACTCCGACGACGAGAGCGATGCGGAATCGGTCCACAGCGACGACCCCGATTTCGATGAAAATGTCGCCAGAATCAAGTCGATCAAGGGAAGTGTTGAAAAGATGGATGCCATGATGGACACACTGTTCAGCGTCTACACTCCTCATTTTACCAACCCTGGGTCGGACACGGCATTCGACATGTTTACTGTCCTATTACGCGAGTTTGAACAGCTGGTGCTGCCCACATACAAGTCTCGACACACGCAATTCCTCATTTTTCATTTTGCCCAGATGCATGAGCGCCTCACAGACGCATTCTGCGGCCAGCTTATTGCCACTGCGTTCCAGGGCAACACGCCCAACGTCCTCAAACAATCTGCCGCAGCATATCTCGCCAGTTTCGTGGCTCGTGGCGCCCATCTACCAAGCGGCCTGATCCGAAGTATCTTTGGGCTTCTTTTACATCACTTGGACCAGTACCGCAAGAAATATGAACCCTTATGTCGGGGACCAGACCTGATGCGATTCACGCCATACTACAGCCTCGTTCAAGCCACACTCTACATATTCTGCTTCCGCTGGCAGGACTTGATCGTATCGACTCCGGAGTTTGTGGACCCCGAGGATCCAGCTTCATACATTGGTCAGGAGATGGAGTGGATGGGAACATGCAGAAAAGATCTTTCCGTGCAGATCTTCAGCAAACTCAACCCTCTCAAGGTCTGTGCGCCCGTAATCGTCGAGGAATTCGCCAAGATCTCACATCGTCTCAATTTTATGTACGTCTATCCGTTGGTGGAGAGCAACAAACGTGTTCGCTTGACGCAATATCTCACGGCCACCTACTCAACAGGAGGAGCCCTTCGAGATGCTGGTTATGAGACGCAAGATGAGAGCTTCCATCAGTTAGACCCTTATTTCCCATTTGACCCTTATCAGCTGCCAGTTAGTAAAAGGTGGCTCGAGAACGACTACGTGCATTGGAAGGCGGTGCAAGGGCTAAACGCCGAGGACGAGGACGACAGCGATGATGATATTGATGACGACCTTGATGAGGACGAGATTGAGGAGGGCACAGCGACGGATAGCGATGGTGAAGATTACGAATAGAGTCGTGGCATAGTCATTTACGACAGAAGCATGGTTTGCGATTTGTGGTTTATAAAACACAGCAAGGCGTTGGGGAGGATTTGTTTGATTTACAAAGGCTTGGTTCTATACCCGAGGGCTCGGATGTGAAACGATCTCGAAAGTTACCATGAGATGAGAGCGAGTTATGGAATGCACATACACTCTTCTAGACAGTGAGCAGAAAAGGAAAAGTTTACAACCTAAGATATCCCTTGACGGTTTTGCGTCACCATTCATTTGTGTTTGTAATTATTGTGCATACCTATTAATACCATCTCCGCGGAAAAGATGAGCATCTGTGACGTAGGAGAAATCGTCAGCGAGGTCGCAAAGGGGCCCTTCAGCTCTGATACAGAGTACTAAGTATATAACCTAGGGGTGGCAGAAAACCCCAGCCTGGAGTCCTAAGTGACAAAAAGGCCCAGATAGTATTGGGATATCTTAGGGCAGTCTATAATGAACTTAGCTTGCTCTCTGATCAGTTTATTTTCTTGCCTTAATGAAAGGTCTTAATATCTAGAATGAATGGAGGACTTGGAGCCGAAAGCCCTCTCGGAATAGGCAGAAAAACTCCGATTCAGCTCGTGACTCGACATGTCTTCTTTTCTGACTTGCATATTCTCTTATCATAGCTAATGTAGTTGGATCTTTTCTCTTTCTCTCTCTCTCTCTCTCTTTTCATCAAGAATCATTATTCATCAAAAACTCTTCTTCTTTTCTGCTCTGACGGTTTTATGTCAGGCTATTTTTAGTTACTATCCTTGCCTTCTCTTTCTCTCATTCCATCTACCGAACTCGCACGGGGCATATTCCGCTTCAAGATTTAATCCGCCCGCGCTTACTTAACCCAACCCATCCCAACGTAACCCAGAACTAACTTCGAAACCCACTCAAACTTCGAGACTCAGTCATTAAAGTGGGCTCATTCTCGAACTTACATACAAAAGCCTCCAGCAGCAAATTGCCATCTAATCACGTCATGGCAAATACAGCTACAGCAGACGAGAGACCTTCTTTTACCGAGTTTCTCAAAAAGACGAAGCAGAAGGTCGCTGGAACGCCATGTGAGGGCCCTGACTGTGCCACGCCCCAGCGGAGGGGGAGGAAGAGTAGAGGCAGCGTTGGGGTGAGCAGTGAGTGTAAGTATAGAGCGTGCCCTCGTCATCTTTCTGTGTGATTTCAGTCGATATCTTTGGTCCGCTTGATTCCGTAAAGGTCCGGTTCAGTGACTGGTCACTCTTCGACTTAGAATCTCAGACAATCGTGCAAGACATCTCACATATCACCAAGACACCACTAACACCCCCCAGCACCCGAAAACAGTAGTGAGACTTCACCCCAGAAATCTCGCAAGTCTCTTACTGCAACTGAGAAAGCAAAGTTGCGCCGGACCCAGGTTCGACGGGCTCAGATCCAGCATCGCCAACGCAAAGCAGAGTATCAGAAACAACTCGAGCTCGACATTACTCACTTCCGTGAACTCATCGCCTTGACGGAATTTGAGTCTGAACAACTCAAAAAGGACAATGACTCTATCAAAGAACTATTAACGAATAAAGGCATCACTATCCCAAGATGCAAGTCTGGTACCTGCTCTATACGTCCCCGTCTCACGAAAGACGTGGTTACTGGCGACAATGATGCTTGGGTCGATGACACGCTGGGCGTGAAGTTGAGGGCCGAGGATCCTAGTTTTCAAGAATACGATCAAGATGGCGGAGAGATATTTGCCGATATCAACGTCGACGACATTATTGTTACTCTCAAGAAGGATGAATCGATGGAGACGCCAGCTTTCAGTATCCGATCAAACGAATCGAGCAGCAACGCTACGAGTTCGCCACCGCCTCTACCCGACCTCAACCTGACCCCTGATGAGGAGCAAAAGGCTGTTAACTTTATCCTCTCGTAAGTTCATCCTGCATCGTGAATGTTGTGATAGCCTCGCTGACACTTCACAGACTTGAGCATATCTGTTGGGATCACTTCTTCGTTGGTGATTTTCCATCTCACTCTCACCTCTCCAACGACGAACCCAAAGGCCACTGCCTCATGGCATCTTCACTCTGCATGGCCAATGCACCTTTGGATGTATTTGGTGACCGCAAGTTAGTCTCTTCAGCATCATCTTGCCACAATCGTCGTTCTCTCGGCTTGGATCCTTACGTACCTCCCGTGCATCTGGAGTGGCCATCGCCCCGAATATCGTTATCTTCCCTTTATGGCCTAGCACAGAGTCTCAACCCCGGCGACTTGGAGATCACGCCTGTGCAAGCCTGGTTCGAGCTAGCGTCACGCTTCGACAAGAGTCTTCTGCTAGAAAGACTAGACTTACTAGGCACGGAACTTGTTGGCGTGTCTAAGTGTCTGGAGTTCGGGGCTGTTATGGAGAAAGATGCTTTCGAGAGTGTTGTTGCGAGGGTGTACGGGGGTACTCTTGAAGAAGCTATGGCTGCCGCTGCGATTATTGATCCACACATGGGTAGTGTTTGCGATATTTCTCGCATGAGGAATTTTCAGGCTAACCTTCTCACGAACCAACTGGGCTTCGTGGGATATGCTCAGAGCTAAGGTGTTCCGTAGCCAGAGGCTGAAGTCTTTGTGTTGGGTTCGGGGTTTTCATTTTCTTGTTTTCTCATCTTTTCAAACGGCTGAACGGAGATGAAGCCGAGCACTTCAAGGCGCATTATTGAGATATCTCGTTGTAGGTCTAGAGTATCTCGGGGTTAGTTTTACGAGATATCACTTTGTACAGTGGCCGTCAAGGCTTCACAGGTTTTGAACCTACATGCATATGCTTAGGACAATTTAACTCTCTTTTTAGATCTTGCTTTTTTCAACAGATAGGTCGCTAGAGAATATCCACTCTATGAAATCCATCTCTCCGCTGTTATACATGAGTTGTCATCTCTATAATGCCCTAACTATACTCCTCTCATCAAAAATATCCTTCAACAAGCTCGAGATGCAGGCATCTCGATCAACTCGGCCCATTGCGTATGTAGACTCAAAGGCAAAGATACTAAGCTGTCCAAAGAAGGGTCGGAGTACCTTCGCTACCAGCTCATCCTTTCTATCAAGGCTGACATCATCATTAATGCCACCTGGTCCGAGAAGGGGCCGTCGAGATGAGCCACGTGTCACTGGGTTAACAACAGAAGAGGATTGGAAGCCCGAGCTATTGACGGACGCTCCGAGCTCGTCAGACAGCTCGTCGACAAGGGCTACAGGTTGATAGGTAGATGGCCGATACACGGCATCGATAGTGTCAGTGATGAAGAGCCATTCATGAAGCTGGAAATCATCCGGTGCCACACAGATCAAAAGATCTAAAAGCTTACAGGCCTGCAAAACTGAGGTGTTGGTGTAAGTGTCAGAAGCAGTGCTGTTGTCGGGTGCAGCAACAGAAGATATTGCTGCATGAATCTCAGCGTTGACAACTGGCCATAGCATGCCTAAATGGATAGCACTAGTTCTCAAAGCCAGTGCACGGAATACCATGTAAATATCCGCTCTTGTCGTTGATGATGGCGAGGATGTTGACGAAGCGCCCAAAAGCTCAGCCAGTTTGCTAAATATCTCCGACAGATCCGAAACAAATGCATCTTCAGAGCCCGCAAGAATCAATGTGGCAATTCTCCGGAGGTTGAGTTGCGTCTTGCGATCAGCTTCGAGACGAGCTGAAGTTGCTCCAACACCAAACACAATGCCGGCTGTCGAAGGGGCACTAATGCGACCCACGATCTCTGGCATCTTCTCCTTGTCCGTAAGAGTCCATTGTCTTAACAACGGCAGCCAGTCTTCCTTGGCCAAATCAAGATCCATGCCAAAGAACTTGGGGTCATTGAAAGCATCACCAACATCCTTCTTCCAATTCTTCTGGTTATTGTGAACTCGTGATAATTCGTGGAGAAGACACATCGTGTTCTTCGATACTATGTCAGGGAATCCTTTGGCCCTCAAGGTTGGTCCAATAACATTAGTAGAGATAGTGGCCGCAGCAGAGAGGACCCTGTCAGGTTCAACCAAGATTTTTGTCAGTTTTGGAACGATAGAGGCCAATATAGAGATGATATCATCTGGCCCTTCGCTGGCTCCGTTCAGGGAGTTCCCAGAGTCGGATTTAGGAATACCACTGCCCGATGTTGTCAAGTCAGTGAACGCCACAGGTCTTGTAGTGAAAAGAGCAGCAAGGAGACGGATAAAAGTGTCCTACAACGATGTTAGCGAACACGCAGGTCATAAATGAGGATATCATAATACCCCTAGCTCCTTTCTCATCCTCCTCTGTTCTCCAAAGTTGGTGTTGTCAACTTTCTCGCCTAAAAGAGCAGCAAATCCCAGAAGGTTTGGCAGTGTTTGCCTATGTGGGAATGGGTTCGTGAGAAGGTCTTTGAGGAAGACCATGCAATCCTGCCATATCTCGTCCATAGCATCATCATCTAATGTTCTTGTATACTCCACAAGAAACCAAACAAGATCGGTGTCTTGCAAGGATATTGTCATCGTGGACTTGGATGCAGTGTCAACGGCACCGGCACCGGTCCTTCGGTATATAGCATTGAATAAGGCAGGCATGCAGTGCTTGGGCCGGCATGCCTCCAACGCAGAAAGCATATTGAAGACCTGGATTGACTCAGCACCATCAATTGATTGTTTCCATAGACCAATGACTGTCTCGAGGCATTGGAGATTCTCTGCAGCGAAGAGATGTTCAAGTAATCTCCTAGCACGATTACGCATGCGTAAGGATGTATAATTGAATGACCCAAAGGAGCCTTGATCTTGCTTGCTTGAGTCATTGCCTTGGCCCCATGTCCAAATCTTATAACAGATACGGACAGCATCCTGGAACGCCAGATGGACTGTCAGTCGGTCATTTGCCGTAGCACTGCGAGACTGGGGGGCGTCTGATTGCCACACGTTTGACACCATGCTTCCAAAGAGAGACTGGGGCTGATCCGGGCTCTTTGCCACTTGTGTCCGAGCCTCTTCGCTCAGGAGCTGTTGATGTGCCCGTGCCAGAACTTGCTCGAGTCCATTGAGGAGGAAAATAAGGGTAGACTCAGGTGACGATTTCTCGCTACCAGGAGATAGAGCATTGGAGGAGAAGGTTTCCTGCAAGTTGGTAAAGGTTGTGCCGATTTCTCTGCAAAGTGTCTCAACCAGGGGAATGAGTACCTGGAAGATAGAATCGGAGTATAGCGGCAAGCACTCGGAGACGAAAGCAACCCAGCTGTCTAGGACCGGGCGGCTACTGGGTGAGCTGAGACCATCTTGCAGGCATTGGAGAAGTTGAGGTGGCGGTGGCGAGACTATCCGGGCTTCTGGCACTGAAAGTGATGGCCGGCTTCCCCTTGGGTCAAATGAGGATGGCCGTCTTTCAGATATAGGGGAAGTTGGAACGTCAGCCGGGGCGATATCTCTAAGCTTGAGTGTATCATAAACAACATCAAGCAAAAGAACCTGCACATATCCATCCGAGCCTCGAAGAGACTTCTCGAGTCGATCGATGAGTACGTTTTCAAGGTGCTGAGCTGATAGAGAGGCGGCAAAAGGACTAAGGAGAAACCTATGTAGAAGGCTGAGTGCGTATCTATAGAGTTGGTTGACACGATCTTCAAACTCCTTGGTAGCATTGTCAGGGGTGTTGGCCGTTATGCACCTCATGCATACACGAATGAAGAACTCTTGCAATGTCATCTCATTTTCTTCGCCCCCAGCTTTCATCTGGTCAGACTCAAGTTGCGCATGTGTAAACGGGTGACTTACAACTGATCTGCATATGCTGACCATGAAAGGAAACATGTTTAGACGATAGCACAGTCCATGAAATATCTCCAGCGCACGTCAATATATTTGAAAGTGTTCTGAGGTAGTAAAGAGAAAGATCCAGATCCTCGTCCTCGGAGAATGACAATGAATCTTGATTGGGTTTCTCGTCATTCTGTGTTAGGGTCTGCAAGAAGGGTATGTCGGATAACCTGGAAATGAATATCAAAAAAAGTCTGGTATTCATTAGCAGTGGTTTCCAAATTCTCAGAACTGAGACTTACCTATCAATCCCCAGCATTGTGTTAAGCCACGCCTTGACTGTCATATATAGAGGGGTCCGATCATCTTGTAGGGCATCAAGGATGAGGAATACTGGCTGTGTGAGCATAACCTCGTAGTTGTCGGCTCCAGCAAGGCGCGGGAGGCTTTTCATATCCTGTGTCGGGGTTTTAGAACCTCGACGCTCAGGCGAAACATTGTCTTGTAAAGTGTGTGACCATAGCACACTCAAAGCACGACCTTTGTCAACCGCCTCGATAGCACCGAGACGAGCGGTCTCTTGTGAGATGATAAGACTAGACAATGCTGCTTCAATATCACGATTGGATGTGGATAGAGCCGACTGCAGTTGCCATAAACCCCTGACTGCTTCGACATGGTATTTTGGTTCAGATGCTGAAAGGTAAGTCCAGGCATGCCGGACCAAGAGAGGCACCAGACTTGATAGTTGTGCTGTCTCGATCCTCTCGGCATAGTAAAGCTGAGTCGACAGTTGCAGGATAGCCGAGAAGGACGAAAATGCCATAATATCTGGGTGTTCAAGAAGTTCAAGCATGAGTTGCAGGAGTTCCTCCTCCTTGGCTTCATATGTTCTTGGGGTCTTGTAGATTGCAAGAACGAGTAACCGAATGCAAGCATTGAGATCAGTCTCAGATGATCCCAGGTCCTGGCAGACAAATTGAGCAGCTTGTTCTAGGATAGCTCGTCCTATAGTCAAAGCATCGAAGGGGGAGGCAGACGCCTCAATATTACCCTGTTCATTGACATAAAAGCTCTGCGACTTCTTCAAAATCTCCACGTTTGTCGGCAAACTTTTGCTTCGATTCTCTGAGTCCTTACTGATCACAGGAAAGACCCTCTCTGGAACAAGCTCCAAGAGTGACATGGCAACGCTCAGGGCTTGAGTAGAAAGGGTGAACATTTGCGGATCCAAGTGGTTCCTGGCAGAGACGCGCTCTTTGAAGTCTTGAAGCATAGCCAATGCTGTTAGGCAGCACAAAGGTGCATGGATTGTGACCATTTCCTCCTCCCGCACGTTGAAGTTGGACAAGATAAAGTTGACAAGGGAGAGTTTGTCGTTGCGCTCGGGTGGACTGAGAGCTCCAGGACCCAGAGCCTGGGCAAGAAGTGCAGCAATTTCGCCGTAGATGAGGCCGCTCTCGATACCATCGAAGAAGACGCTAGCACTCCGCAAGACTTCGTTAAACTCCGCCTTGTTTGAGGCATGGTCCTTGAATCGACGCACGCTCTCGATAATGGGCAGAAAAACCTCAGGGACAACCAAGCCGCCAATTTCCCATCGATCCATCAAAGACAAGCATATTCTGTAAGGCTTGGCGCGTTCACTAGCTGTATTATGAGAACTGTTTTCAATCATTTGCAAGATAGCCTTGGTCAAGGGTTGCAATCCGAATTCTTCAAAATAGTTGGTCTTTGAAGCCAAGAAGGCATGCTGGTCAGCAGGAGGGCTGGATGAATTGTCGCCGCTCGCTTCATGTTCAGCGGCTGGTTCAGGCCCCAGCAGCCACGCCCAAAGGCGCCTGTTCAAACTCATATCGCGCCGAGTGACTACGCCAACAGCTGCTTTTAGCAGTAGTTCAAGGTCGTCCGGCTTTACTCGGGACTGAATAACATGAGCATTTAGTGGGAGATGAGAAACTAGGAGGTCTAAGAAGCCGCGCTGAATTAGTAGCTGTTCATCCGAAAGGCCACTCGCAAAGCAACGTAACAAGAGCCCCGGCTCAGGGGATGTAACGACCTCCGCGAGCTTGCTTTTAGTGTCTTCGTCGCCGTCACTTTGCGATGTCGCTGACTTGTTCGGGTCAGGGGCTGCCCTTGGCCCCAAGGGCGGCAGAGAGCGTACCAAGTACGCCAGTGCCCCAGAGCGACGACTCTGGCTGGTTATCGATGCTAGGAAGAAACATTGCCAAAAGAAGGCATCACCTGAAGAATGCTGATTGGTGATTTCTTCGCTATATGAGGGCCTAATGGCATGCTTGAAACTCTCCACAAGGCGCAGTGTTCGGTCAAAGTCTTCACTTGTCTCCTCTTCGAGGCCAGGAAGCAGAGCAAGTATTATAGATTTCATTGCTGGGCGAAGTGATCGGGGGTCGATGCCAAGGAAGTGCCGTTCCAGGAGATCTAGGTATGGTGCCCTTACTGACAGCGAAGCAAAGGAGAGGACTGTGGCCAATCCTGGCAGATATAGAGGTAGGTCTCTCGATAGACCATCTTTACCAATGACCGAGAATACCAGATTGTATAGTTCGAGAGCTTTTTGGTGCACGCCAGACGGGAGGGAGGGATTGAGGCACTGTGAGAGTCGTTTCGCAACAGTAGCTTTGGACGGGATGGCATTGATCGACTTGGGGCGAGCTTGTAGAGCCTGAGATTCGTTATTAACGATACGACTTGGTAATTTCCGCATGCATCATACCTTCAGAAGTTTGTTCAGGAACGAAATGTAGTCTGCCCATTCCTCCAAAGCTGTCTCGAATAAGACAAGTGCCCTATCAACTCCGTGTGCATATTTGCGATAAGATTTATCCTTGATGGCATAATCTTCTGCGCTGTGAGTCAGAAAGTGGTCCAATTTCTCTCCGTGTCAAAGGCGCACACCCACCTTCACCCAGCTGGTTCCTCCATTGGCGTAGAATAGGTGATTCTCGACCCGAGCTCTCGGGAGACACTGAGCGACGACCGGACCCGGGCTCAAGAGCCATGGCTAGTGAAATATGCGGTTATAGGTGAAATCAAGGACATCGGGTATCCTATCGTGTTGCGACAGCAGCAAAAGGCATCGCTAGAGGCTAAGGATCGCAACAAATGGCCTACAAGGTCGTTTATGAATCGTCGTAATCAAGCAGGTGCACCGATCCCAATTAGAAGGCTACGTGGAGCATACAGGTAGCCCTCAAGGAGCAAGAAAGCTCCAGACCCTGAGCCTAGGTGCCAAAAATAACTAATCTAAAGGTTAACTAATTTATATTAAATTGACCTAAGCTTTCCTAAATTTGCCTAAGTCTTTTTGTCATTTGGGATTGAGGTCCTCAGCTTTCTTACCTCCCCTTGGTAGCTTCAACTGCACCCACTGAAGACACCCTGAAACTGGCGGAGCTCTGTGAGTGCGGACTCTGATTGGTTCAAGCTTCCAAGCCTTAGACCTATTAGCGCAAGGCTGCAACAGCCCCTCCAGCGCGTCATGCCCCCATGAAGCTCTTGACCTCCTCTTTTTTTGTCGATATCATCGCTTCTTAATCATATGCGGCCTTTCAAGATGGCATAATGGCCTCGCTTCATATCTACAGAGGATTTCCAGGTCGTATGATTCTGGTAAAAATAGGTCTTCTTCCATCTCTCCTCCTGACAGACTGCTCTGCCAAGAAATGCAACGAGTGAGCTATCCGCCGCAATCATGGAGTCAGATGAAATGACCCCAAAGCCAGCATCTCCCACAAACGAAGATTATCGTCCACCTCTACCGCCTCGGCCATCAACGAGCGCTACCGACACGGCGTCTCTGCAAGCTCATGCTACCACGGCAATAACTCCTGTTGAAATACAGACGCTCTCTTTTCCTGATGGATCTCGAGGGACATTTTCCACTCCTGGACCCGACGCACTCCCAAGCCCTGCTGAGGGTGGTCATGCTTCCCCAAATCGACAGGAGAGTAGTGGCAGCGGTGAGGCAGACGAGACTGCTAGCATCATGAGTTTTGCACCGACAATGCGACCTGCTGGCGATATCGCAAGTCTACTCGTCGGTGAACTACATAAGAAGAGTCCAGCTTGGAAAATGCTGCGAACTCAGTCGGCTACTGTTCTTCCTTTCGAGAAAGGCAGAATAGGCGCAAACGACCGGTTCGCTGAGTTTCACCACGAGTTCACTTCTCTACCGGAGGATTATGATGAAGATGTTGAGTCTGACATTTTGCATCTCTGGAAGTCGAAGCTGAAGCATTATCTGATTCTGTCATCAGCCGGAAAGCCCATTTGGAGCCGCTATG
Organism: Fusarium oxysporum f. sp. lycopersici 4287; assembly: GCF_000149955.1. Lineage (NCBI taxonomy): Eukaryota > Fungi > Ascomycota > Sordariomycetes > Hypocreales > Nectriaceae > Fusarium > Fusarium oxysporum. The sequence goes on from NC_030990.1 coordinate 1,917,179, forward strand.
GAGATCTGAGTCTGATAAACTCATCCATGGGCGTTGTTCAAACCATCATTTCATTCTATGAAGGTGCCAAGAATCCCCTTCAGGCCTTTTCTGCCGGGGATACTCGTTTTGTTATCTTGACGAAAGGCCCGCTCTACTTTGTCGCTATCAGCAAGCTGGGTGAAAGCGACTCGCAGATACAGGCACAATTGGATGCGCTATATATGCAAATCTTGTCAACACTAACCTTGCCCAGACTAACTCATATTTTTGCGAACCGACCGTCAACTGACTTGCGAAAGCCTCTTGAAGGGACCGAGGGTCTTCTGTCTTCTCTGGCTGATACGTTCACAAAGGGATCTGCTTCGGCTTTGCTTGGATCTTTGGAATGTCTCCGGCTTCGAAAGTCTCAACGGCATGCAATCAACAATACTTTCCTCAAATTGCGTACAGACAAGTTGCTGTATGGTCTAATTGTGGCTGGTGGGAAACTTGTCAGCGTCATTCGGCCTCGTCGGCATTCACTTCATCCCAGCGACCTGCAACTTATTTTCAATATGCTCTTCGAGAGCGACGGCATCAAGGGTGGTGGTGGAGAGAACTGGATCCCCATTTGCCTTCCCGCTTTTAACAACAAAGGTTATCTTTACATGTACGTCAGTTTCTTTGACGGTACTTCTGGGGATCAAGCTAGTTCTCCTGCCGCGGCACAAGGGCGCTCATCAGAAGAAGAAATCGCAATGATCCTCGTAAGCACCGATCGTGAAAGCTTCTTCGAGCTGAGGCAGATGCGGGACAATGTCGCCCAGCAGCTTGCCAAAAATGGGACACTGGCTATTATTCAGAACGCTACCCGTCTTGGTCGACCAAAAATACACGAAATTGCCCCCGGGAGCCAAGTCAGCCACTTCCTTTACAAGTCGCGGGCCAACGTACAATTCTGCATGGCGTCATTGGAGCCGCACTTCACTGGTCTTGTTGAGCGCAGGAGATTGATGACGGTGTACCATGAGCTCCATGCATCCATTCACGCCAAACACTCGCATCTCAAAGTTTTGCACGCTATCGGAGATGATGCCACCTCATTGGCATGGACCACACCCGTGTTTGAGTTCTACTGTGTTGCTGGGCCTAATGTGTCGAGAGCGACCATTACACAAGGAGCGAACAAGATTATCCAATGGGCCAAGAGGGAAGAAGAGCGCCTTTTCATCATTGGCGGTGGTGTATTCTGAGGGCATGCCTCCTATTGAGGTCTGGTTCCTCGTTAATCCTAAAATTCAAGACCCATGGTCTTGCAATCGGTCATCTCATGGAGCCGAGCAGAAACAAAGTGCCTCCTAACGCCGACATTATTCGTTACTAGCCTTCCCACCTCATTAATAATTAGGATAAGGGTATTTGAAGTCCATCTCAACGCATCACTTCGACCCTGCCTTCGAACTTGGCAACCTAGTGACAGCAAAAACTTGATTGTCGTGGGCTGTTCGGCCGCCATCGGGCTCCGAGGGTGTAATGTTATCTGATGAAGGCGACGTCATATCGCTTGTTGGGCTCTGGGCTGAGTGACCCTCAAAATAGTCGTCCTTGGGGTCATCCTTGGAGTTGGACCGCGTGCGAACAGCTCCCCATGATCTTTTTGCCCACTCCAGGATGCGATCATTGACCTTTGACCGACGCTTGGTCTCTGACTCCCAGGAAGCATTGCGATATTGAAGGGGTGGCGGTCGGTCACCATCACAGCCAAAACTGTTACGGCTAGTTGTGCCCGTTGAAGGATAACTCATGGTGTCGGTTGCAAGAGTTGTTCTCGAGGCGTTCATGATGTCCAACGAGAAAGGTGCATCGAAGTCTTCATGAAACCGAGGGCTGCGTATTGATGGGCTTTGAAGTGATGAACCAGGTTGTTGAGATTCAAAAGGATCCCGAGCTGGGAGTGGGAGAGTGAGGATGGGCCTTCGATCCGTCATTGTGGGCGAGACAAACTGAATCCGGTACTGAATGCTTGGTGTGGTAAGACTGGGTGTTGGAAGGTGTCGATATTGACACTGTTATAAGAAATGATCCACGTCCGCTAAGAATCGGGAATAAGAATCAAAGGCTTTGCTTATCCTCCAAGCTCAGAGCTGAAAGACGGACGCTGTCTATCGTTGATGATTTGTTGACTTTCTAGAGCCGGGCGAGAAGGCAAAGGGTTCCCTTTTGTTCAAATTCAAAGGCCCGTTAAACATGTGCATCCGACATTAGCTTGAGCTCAAACAAGTCCAAGTGTGCGATAGACCCCTGACTAGGCTTGGACAAGCAATGATGGAGCCAACCAAGTGGGCTTCACAAACTGCGGGGATGGTACGGTGACCAGTTGAATGACAGAGATTGCCAGGCTCTGCCAGCTAGAGTCGTCCACAAGGACGGAAAATCTTGAAGGGTGGCCGAGGCATTTGAGTTGTGACAGAACCCACACCCCAAGAGTAACAATAGAAACATCAAACTTTCCACCAACATTTTAGGCTTAAATCTGAAGAAGCAGATGATCCTTTCTATGACTGTACCTTGATAAGCCTTGGAATAGAAAATTGGGCTTCTTTCTTCAACAGCATTTCGCTCCCCTCGATGATCTCCAAGATGATCACTTTCTTGATCCCGTATTATAGCCCAGCCCACCTACCAGGGTTAACCAAATCCAGGCATCTAATTGACGTTTCTGGTGGGAAACAATTCAAGAAGTGCCACTCTAGACCCATCGAACCAATTGAACCCTGTTGCCGAGTCAGATGTTTGAGTTAGACTCTATGCGGCAGCCCGTTTTCGGTACGGGGTTCCGGTCCCGTCCTTACACTCCCGAGTCCAGGTCCCTTGCCAAGGGTTGTCGCAAACCGCTTTGCCTTTGGACGTGTCCGAAATTGGTGAGTCACGCTACACGCGGAGGACACCCATTTGAAGATGTCAATGGCATGAAATTGAGTCTGGACCTGGGATACCGGTTGCGGAGATGACTCGGAGAGCTCTCGACTTGTGCTTATGCATGCTTTATTACGGCTAATTCTTTTAGGAACTCGCATGACAATAATAGAAACCCGTGACCGGTCTCTCATATTGAGATTCGTGATGCACGTGAGCCCTTATCGGCGGTGAAGGTGACCGAGATGTTAGTCTATCGCACGGACACACTCAACTTGTTAGAGAATTGACAATAGGCATGTTATGTTAGTGAACCAACTCGTATCAGTCAATGCGTTGGCATAAATCTTGACGCCCAATGCTGCTCTTTACGAAGGAGGAATGAGCGCCACCCACGTCGATATGCATTCATTGACGAGTAAATATCCCATTTGTAGCACCGAAAAGTCAACACTCATTGCCTTTGGGATTTCTCATGAACTCTCTTTCATCTCGTGGCGTTTCATATCATCGGCATTCCAATCGCATAGATGGCAAGAGTATTGTCGATCTTTACGCCGTCGTTGAAACGGGCCCTTAGAGGTGGGTCTTTATCTCCGGGCAGGCACGCCACACTCAACAACAACTTTAGGAGCAAGAAAACTTAAGGCTTGAAATGAGGATGCCAAAATAAACTCAGTAAAGAGACCCCTAAGCTTAGGCTAAATCACCTAAATATTTTTGTCGCTTAGGTAAAGATCCTAAGGTTGCCTCCCCTAGCTTGGTGATGGCCTCGTTGCATGTCACGTGGAAGGAGTTGTCTCTCCTGCCTCAACTTTGGCACCATTGCCCTTCCTGCCTGGCTACAAAGTGTGGCATCTACTGCCTAAAGTACACTGAGCACCCAGGTACCTACTAGATTGGTACTACCTACAAACCACAACAACATAGGTAGCTCCTCCTTCATATTCATTAGGGTGATAGCAACATCAAGACCAACCTTCCAATCCAAATAATGGTAAGTGCAGCTGTATTGCAAGTGCGTGCCTCTTTGAAAACAGAAAGGAATCCAACATTAGACTCTTCATACCTACCTCAGGTAATTCTTGTCCGAAGGAAGGATCTTTGCCGCAAGATGACCTCAACTTCCCATCAGATCTCAATACTTCGTCTTCACTAATAATCATTCTCTCGAGAATGTGTCCATCTTTTGCCCGTGACTATTGCCATTTTGGCTTGTAATCGCCTACTCCGACTTTCTTGGTCTTCTTGGTCTCCTGATCGGTAAATGATCAGTCGAATATTCCTTGTCTATCTTATCCCCCCCCCCCCCATTTGCATTCCATGCAGCGTCAAGTTGTTAGCGAGTGATCATGAACCTCGGTGATTCCAGATACAGATCAGTCAGCCAAGCTTCACTGCACAGCGCCTATCAATCTCATGAAAGACGTTCCACTACCCCGAGGCTACGGTCTCCGTCTCAACCACGACTACCTTTTCAGAGCTTGAACGATACTTCTGCTCTCCTCCGCTCTACCGGACCTCTAGAGAGCATGCTCAAGACGACAACAGAGACCGGAGATCTTGGTATCTACTCCATCAATTCTGGTTTACCTTCAAATACATCTCGACCCCCTCGCACAAGAGTCGGTCATAAAAGGGCGAGGCGGCCAGCTCGCCCTTATTACGATGAAGTTAAGGACGGTCCAATTCGGGACGACCGTAGATCGCTACCCTCGTATCGAGACACGACTTCCGAGATCATTTCATTATATAGCTCTCCTAGAGTTCCTCATCCCAGGTCTTTTTCTCCCACGTCGGAAGGCCAGCGAACGTACTCTTTGACAACGTGCAGTTCAAGACGGGTTCCTTCCTTTAAATCATCCGGTACCTTTCACAGTCAACAAAGCAATAATGGCCTTCAGCGTCCTCGCTCGCCATTTCCATATCCCACACGTCTGAGACGGCCTGGTGTCCGGCCTTCTTCTCCAGCAGTGACAGATAATGGTCTCATTGATCACCGGAGAATGGTTGAGATTGACAGGTCTTCGCATGTCAGTAACTCCTTCTTCTCTCACAATCAACCCCAGTCTGACGGTTAACAGCGCATGAACTACAGTTCTCACATGTATAGGGGTTATCGCAAGTATCGACGATACCCTCCCTTGTCCTTGAGGCCCGAATTCAGTCGATCAATGTCTTCATTACCTCCGCGCTCCTCATCCGCACCTTATTACGGTTCAAGGGCCAATCCGTCAAGAAGACCCAGCGGTGCGGGATATCCGCCATCGAAATCTCCATATCTTCAGTACATGCCTGGCGACCAAAGTGTTCGATCTGCCAGTTTGACGTCCATCGTGGACATGTATCACGGAAGGACCCCGGACGATTCCACACAACCTCTTCGTTCACCAAGCTCGTTCTACTACGATTATACTGAAGAGTTTGACAAGGGATTCCCGTCCGGATTTGAGTATGCGTCCCCAATTGGCTCTCTTCAAGAGCATACTACCGGCATATTGAGGAGAGACGACATGGAGGAAACAACTACGGCGCCCTCGGCCAGCTTCAAAGGTATGACTTCTGCTGATGAATTTGATGAAACTAACAAGTTTAGATTCTTATGGAAGCTCAGCTATACATGAAAACAAACAAAACCAGGCAGCTTCGGTGCCAATGTATGGCAACTTACATGCGTCCAGTCCTCAGCGGCAAGAATTTTATGATTCCGATATTAATTCTAGTTGCAAGGAAACTCCGATCTTTATCAAAACAACCCAACAATCTCCAATGCAGCCGGCCTGTGAGCAACCAGCGATGGAGAAGCTGGAAGACAGCCGCTTTTAGCAAAAGCAACCAGGTACTTACAATGGTGGACTTTCAAGTTTCCCCGAGCCCTGCTGTACCTCAAATATCTCAGCTATGGGGCCTGCAATATGCGACATGGTTACAAAACCTCGAGAGGAGCAGCCGAAGGAAGGTCACCTGATGACTTCCACTCTAGCCCAGCGCGGCTCTCCCGTACTATCTATCGACACCAGCGAAGACGACTGGGTTTGGGAAGGTAGCCAAAAAGATAAGGGATCCGGTGAATATGACACTGTTCGGGCAAGTCCTCCTCCTGTTCCACCAAATACGAAAGCTCGATGCCCAGACAAACCTTCGTTACATATGGGAAACGAAGGGGTCTCTGTGAAACCAAAGCTCCGCGGGGCGCATCATCGCCGAACCCCCGCCAATACAAACATTAAGATTCTGAATAAGAACGATGTGGCCCTACCGAAGCAGAGCGTGCCAAAAGCAACTATCGGCGCTGGGATTCTTTCACCTAACCCAATCTCACCAGCACATCAGCTGAGGGTCACAAACAGCATTCCGCAGTTGATGAAGGCTCTGCCACCGTTACCTGATGAAGCACAATACAATTCCGATCTCCCATGTTGGAGTTCGTCTAGAAATACCGCAACCCACGCACATAGGATGTATGCCAGCAGTCCTGCTAATAATTCTATTCGCCTGGAGTCTAAAGTAGGTGTGGATGCGATGTTTTCAAAAAGAACCAATGACTCGACAAAGCCATACTACCATCCAACCCAGACCAATCCCTCTCGGTTCAAAGTTCGTCTAAGGTCGTCTCGGTCAGGGCTTCAGAGCAAATGGAGCCTTGAATCTCCGGGCATTCCTGAGAGAAGCTCCAGTAATCCTATCAAGCCAAGACTCAGACTCAAAGTGTCTCGAAGTCGAATGAGCAATAAGCTAATGGGCCCTGACGGAACAATTGTGCGCAACAGCCCGTTAAAGCAGTACAGCTCTCTCTTAGAGCTGAAGAACTTTCCTCACAGAGACGTTTTTACAGATCGATCGAGCTTTAGGGAAGCACTGGAAGAGCAACTCGCCCAGTTTGGTGTTGACAAGCGACTCTCTAACATCGACGAAGGAACTATCCGAGGACCTTCGCGGCAGCTGTCTGACCAGTTTGATATTCCTTACCCCCCTTCAACTAAGGGTATAGTAACGGCGAAACTAGTGAGTCAATCAAAGTTTGATAGCGGGCTTGGCATATTCGACAAATGGGACTTTGACAAAACACTATATTCAGGGAAGAACTTCGTAAGGAAGAATTTTGACAGAACTCTCTATTCAAAGCCCATAAGGAAGAAGTCGTCTTTTCTTCGACACCGGGCTTCGCCGACGAACATACGGAAAAGGCCAAGGGGTCCAGCCAACCTCAGCGACCCTACACCGTTACGGTCTGAGATTACTCAGGGCAGCTCTTTTGAAGATTCTATGCTAACACCGAGCGTAATGTTGCCACAGAGAATACGCAACAGAACACGGCGAGTGAAGCGCTGGGCAGCAGAGGCAAAGCGGGCAGTCCAAGCTTTAATGCGACGAACATTGAGCCGATCTCAGGATTCGGATTCTGAAGGATAACATGGCGACTTTTTCCTGTTGAATTCAACCAGGGTGAGACTATTCATTACCATGACTGAATGTTATAGCGATTATTTCGCTGGTAGTTGAACATATTACCTGGGTGTTGTGATGGCATGAACTACAACGACATTATGCTAAGCATTGATATGTTGAGCAACTTGAGGCAGAACTAGTACTAGATGAAACATACGATTACTTGGTTCAAGGCAATCATGGTGATGAACGAAATCAACTAGTCTAGGAGATCACATTGAATCGGCAGGGTGAATGTGAGTAGATGTATTATGTATATGACATGGGTATCAAGTATATTCGATAAAATAAATGCTTGTGAATCGTGATGTAATCAAAGTCGTGAAGATCATTAATGCTTGGTAGAGCCACTCATATCTAACCAAGCCTCGCATCGCTCCCGTTGGCCCTTGTCCACACTTTCCATTGTGTTGTTGTTCAACTCAAACACTAGACGTCGTTGGTCATCACCCCAATTCTCCCAGCGAGGAGCATCCTCGTCACGGTGAGTGTTTGGGTCGAAGCTACGGACAAAACTGATCCAGTAGTTCTGGACAATGGGGACCATGGGCGCGTTGTAAGTGCGATAGCTGGGGCCAGCTTTGGCAGCTGTCATATCAGGGCCAAACACGGCGGGCGCATTTGAGACATGGGGAACGCCATAGCCGTCGTTGGTGAACTCTTCAATGGCAACATTATAGCGATAAGACCAGAGGGTCTTGGGGTCGGCGTGCTCAGCGAAGGCGTTGAGGATGTTGTTTGTAGGGCAGATGAAGGTTGCTTCGCCGTACGCGCGCGAGGCTGAGGGAAACCAAGTATCGTGTTTTACGATCTTGGGCTCTTGTGGGTAGAGGTCGAGAATGGTCTCGGTATCTTCTGTGGTCAAATAGGGGTATTCATTTTGCATGTAGCGTATGAACTGGGCTGAGGTGCCTGCATTGACGGCATAGTTGGATCCTTCTAAGTATAGAATTAGTAATGTAACATGAATATGGGTTCAGGTACATACCATTTGTACAAGAGCCAGAGAGTAGTGGCACCTTGACAAATTCGCCCTTCTCGTAGAGCTTAGAAGGCAAGTCTGGAAACATGTCACCATCAGTAGTGGGTGCCCAGTAGAAGTAAGATCGATAAGTGCGGCCGTCGAAAGGAGCCTTTGCGTTATGGGCTTGGAGGTCTGTCGACTTGATTCCGCGGAGGCACTTCAATGTGTCGTCGGCATCAGCACAGTCTGTGGCGTTGACAACTCGATCGAACTGATACTGTAGATCGTCAGGGTTGGGGATGCCAGGCATAAATGTCGACTCAGCAATGGCACCAGCAAAAAGTCCCTCGTCTTTTCCACCATAGGCAACGAGTTGAAGGGCCACAGATCCGGCACCCGCAGATTCGCCATGGAGGATAACATGCTCAGGATCACCGCCAAACTCCTCGATGTGTTTCTGAATCCAGTTGAGGAGGAATCTCTGATCCATCAATCCTGCGTTAAGGTGGCCATCTTCTTTGACCTCCTTGGAAGCGAGGAACCCAAACATGCCAACACGGTAGTTGAAGTTAACAAAGATGATGTTGTTGTTTGAGGCCGAGATGAGCTGTGTACCATTCACGTAGGGAGAAGCGTTCCTAATGTAGCCACCTGATTGGAAGAAAACCATGACGGGGAGTTTCGAGTCGGAGGTTGCATTTGCTGGAGTCCATACGTTGGCGAATAGACAGTCTTCGTCGATGCGCGAGCTGAGACCGTCGTTGACTCCTGGGCAGTAAGGGGCGTACTATAGAGAATGAGATATTGTCGATGAGTGAGCTGGATTGTATTTACCTCTTGAGCCTTTAGCGTTCCGGTTGTGGACTCGGGTTCTTCAGGTGCTCTCCATCGAAGATCCCCCGTTGGGGCTTTTGCATAGCGTATACCGAGATACTCATGAATGTTGCTCTCGAGGACATTGCCTTCATATTTGGAGTACCCCAGGTCCACAAACGGTCCTTCTCTCTTCTTGGCGGGTTCTTCTTTATCGTCATCTGAGCTTTTCCCCTTGTCTTTGTTATTATCATTGTCATCTGAGTTGTTGTTTGGATTATCGCTGGGTTGTGGAGGGGGAGTTTGGTTGGTGTTGTCTTTGGCGGCGGTTTCATCAACATTGTGTTCCTTTGGAGAACACAGGTTTAGTCGTGCTTCAGATTGTATTCTACAGACTGCCAAAGACTGTGCTTGAGTGATCAGTTGCAACATACCTGTCTGAGTCCGTAATACAGCCCCAACGTCAAGCTCAGTATTAGCACTATTAGGAACACAGTTGCACCAATTATGAACCATTTTTGCCGGCCGGGCTGTTTTTTTATTGCCGCTTCATCATGAATGTTGTTCGCGTTATTGGGTGCATGTACAGAGTCTTCTTCGGAGGCAGGATCCGACTGCTTTGGAGCGGCTGTCATTATAGTTGAGGCACTCGGTCTCTGGTGTTTTGAATGTGTGTGGTTCAATAACCAGGGGCGTTAGACCTCAGATGATGGGGAGTTGTTTAAGTACGACAGTTTCATTAATACGAGGTCATAAATAGACAAAGAAACGCGAAACAAAGGAAACGAGACTAATTGAGCTGACAATGGGGACCTTTAATACGAAGGAATACCAAGACTTCCCTTGCCTACTCCGTACCTAAGGTAGCTATCGAGTGTTGGCTGACCCATGTAAGTTGAAAGAAACCGTTTAGACCCTTGTTTTTTTAGTGTTAGTCGGCCGCCACACCCGTGCATGAGGCTAGAGGTACTTTCACTTTGCGGGCGGTTAGGTAGAGGTGAAAGTATAGCCAAGAGCCAAGAATCTAGAGTGAATCCGTCTTATGGCCAGGTATCTTGAGACATTATTGGTTGGATTGTGGGGGGGGGGGGGGGGTCGAATCTAAGCGAAGGCAGAGTCAGAGAATAAGCAACAGTAAGGTAACCGTGGAATTACAGGTAACAATGAATTAACCTCCATGCAGTTGGTAATAAAGATACAGGCTACGGACAAGAAAAACGTGGCAACCATCATTGGCCGAATCTCAGCGCTACTGTAGGAACCCAGGCTAAATTACGATATCCTTGCCCTGTCCTGCCCTGTCCTGCCCTGTCCTCGGCCGATATCGAGCATAGCCCATATCGCAGCGGGTCCGAGGTCGAGACTTGACCCAATTCCACAATTTCCCATCATGCGGAAGAGGCATTCAATGGGCCAAGTCGTTCCAGGTTGCGGCGTAGGCGATAGACCTTGGCTCTGCAATTCTTGGCACTTTGGGGGAATGGCCTTATTATTTTCGCAGAGTATTCCTGAACTGGATCAACAACGTGTTGGTCAAAGGAATGTTAATTATGAGTCCCTCAGAAATCAGAAACAAACAAAGGCAGGTTTTACGGATGTACATATAGGTTACACCCGCTTGCTAGTCTGATACTTCAGATCATCATGAGAAAGGCTAAGGCAGTAATAGCAGATGCATTATAATGCAAATATGGGTGGTGGTGGTGATCATATCAACCTCACTGGCAAATACACAACTCATGGTAGCAAGACCGGAGACATCTTGCAGCCGCCGACTCCGAGTCTAAGCCAGCATGTTCACCCCTGCTTTCAATGCCAAGATTCGCCATCTCTTTCAGCCCTTCTTCGTCTTCTTCTTACTATGAATGTACAGTATGTCACTCAAAAGTTCCCTGTCATCCAAGTCAGTCTCCGTGGCCGTTGGCCGCATATTCCCCTGTCACCATCGTCCTGCGCCTTCGGAGATTTCTGTATTAAGCATATTCGTGCTGGTTGCTTCTTGCAGAACAACGGCCTTGTCTTTTGGGTTCATTATTTTGTTGGCTGATTAGTGCAGTGCATACTCAAGTGTTTCAGGTGTCAATGTTCGACGGGTGGTTGGCTCAGGAGAGACCTCGATAGATAGACTGAGATATTTAGACGTGACAACATCACTGCCGAAATGGCAACCGCCTACAACAAAATGGTAGGTTTCTCATCGCCAACCTGTAGGCACCCCTACCAGAGCTACAGCAGATACTCAACAGGCTGTGCTGGCAACGAGCAAGCACAACAAGCATCGACATGATGGATTTCCATGAGTCTTTAGCCCTGTCAACAGCTTCGAGGCTGTACATCAAAGATATGCAACGCACCTGCAGCAATGTTCCGATCAGGTTTCCTTTCAAGATCCATATACTTACCATAAGCAGTGGCTCATGCTTTTTAATCTACAAGGCTGGCTGCAAGGCACCCGAGAGACAAGGATGCTCACCAATTCACCCTTGTTGGCTCAAGATATGGTTTGCACTCACCATGAACTGACATGCTCCCGTTTACAAGGAGTTCTCCTCAACTGGCTGAATAGCTGACGCATCGAGATAATTAAAAGTATGGCTATTACGCACAAAAAGACTCCATAATCCGCTCGAGACTCAAAGTCTTTCTTGTAATAGCCATAAATCCTTGCTCTTCAAATGCAGGTCGGACACTTGTCAGATCAGATCATTTGGAGCTACCCGGGACGTTGAGCAAGTGAAATCACACCGTCTACAATTCAAGTCAAAATCTATCAGAATCGTTCATCTCTAGATGATAGTTCTCTTGCTCAATCTGTTCATGTTTTCTGTTACACCTTAGAACAGTGAGAGCAACACATGGTGATTTCATGTATAGGAATGTTGAATGCTGAGGTCAAGTGACAAGCCAATAAAAACAGCCAGTAGTAGCTAGCGATTCACCCTTGGCGTCTAAACGAGCCGTTTCTATCACCCAAAGATCCATCTATGACTACTCACTCATGGTACGACTATTAATTGTCTCAAAAAAATAGTGATCAACGCTCAGAAATCCATACCCAAGCGCCTTCTTATCTACACATCCCTCATCATGGAGGAAACGCCAATGGGCGAGTCCATCAAGATATCGTGAGTAATCCCCTCATCTAAGCCAACTCCACTTTCATGCGCTGACTCAAATGACTACTACAGTTGTGAACGATGTCGTCGCCGCAAGGTGCGATATATATGTCTTTAGCTCTTTCATCGACCTCAAAACTAACTCTTCGACAAGATAAAATGTGATCGAAAACGGCCGTGCTCGCGGTGTATCAAGGCTGGCACGGAATGTATACTCAGCGGTAGCGGAGAGAAGCAACGGTATGACTCTACCTCGCCAGAATCATGAACTATCACTAACTCTAAAATCAACCAGGCCAATATCTAAAGGCTATGTTCAAGCTCTAGAGGGCCAAGTGGCATCTCTTGAGCTATTGCTTCGCAAGCTCGCCGTTGCCGACAGCGCTGAGAGAGATGAGATGCTGTCCGAGATAGCCCTCTCACCACCAGCCTCACTCGACATTACACAAAAGTCGCAGATTGACCATGCCAAGTCAAATACTGACCCCAAAGTTGTAGCTGCTCAGGTCCGTTCTGGACAGTTGAGACGCCCTCGATCGAGCCATGCCACTCAGTTCTTTGGCGGCACCAGCGCTTTTCACATCCATCTCTCACAAGAGGTCTCATTATCCCCAGATGAGATAACTACTCACCTCGAATCTAACTCCACACCGCTCATGATGAACATACCGGAAGTGAGCGCTTCCAGCAGCCCGAGAGACCCGAGCTTTGTGTACGCACCTCACGATGAGACCTCCCAGACGTGCATGGCAGCCTATTTTAAGTATCAATATCAGTTCCATATGCTCATCTACAGAGAGTACTTCTTACGAGACTATGATGTTGGCTCGGGCAGATACTACTCAGATGCTCTGCTCTTTGCTATCTGCTCGCTTGGCGCCATGCAGCTCGACGATTCTCGCTCAGTATCCGATATCTTTGCCCACCAGGCTCAGCAACTGATATACGCAGCTCTCGACAGCCCAGAACTCACCACCTTGCAAGCTTTGGCCTTATTGGGTTATCGTGAGATTGGTGTAGGTCATACATCAAAAGGCTGGCTCTTTGCTGGTATGGCCTTCCGACTTGCCCACGAGATGGGCCTGCACCTTGACCCAAACAACTGGGACGCTTCGACAGAAGGAGCATCAAACCGTGACACGGAGATTCTTAGACGGGTCTACTGGGCTATATTCATTGCCGATAAGCAACTGAGTTTATACTTTGGCAGACCACCAGCTCTGCACCCTAGCGAATCAGACGTCCGCAACACTATCCGATTGCAGTACCCTCCAGACTGGGAGGGTTTGCTGGACACGTACATCTGTAAAGGTGCTTCAGCAACAGAATTCGAAGACGGAGTTGCCCTTGTTGGGTCCTTCATCTACCAAGCAGAGCTGTGCAAGATCGCCCATCTCATGATCACGGATCTCTTTGAGAATCGTCGAGGTAACGTCGACGCCACCGTAGCTGCAGCCAGGTCACGACAAATACACGTGTCGCTCACAAAGTGGCTATCGAGTCTTCCCGGTACTCTGCACTGGAACCAATGGACTGTAGGCGTCGTGCAACCCTCTGTGCTTCGTATGCAGTGAGTTGCCCTCCAAGCCGCGTCATCTTTGTATACTGACATGTCACAGCATGCTGTTCCATACAATCATGATTATTCTTCATCGGCCGCCTTCGCATATGTACGAGAAACAAGGTATTGCCGAAAGTGAAGACGTGGAGATCTGCTACGAGTCGTTGCAGGCTATCCTGCGCCTGATGAGAACATATTCACGACACTATCGATTCCGCTCATTGCCACTGGACTTTGTTCAGACTCTATCCACGGCAGCTGGCACCATCATGATGAAGAGGTTCTTTCAGGGAGCCTCGTGGGAAGACTCAGACATTGCACGATCACTTTCGACCGTCATTGACGCAATGGAGGAAGTACAGCACACCTGGCCATGCATGGGTGAGATCAAAGATTATGTCGTACGGGCACGCAATTCACAGGTTGTGATGCCCCCGGAAGATCCTCTCATTGGGCCAGATCTCATGAACGGCCTAGAGCTGGGTCACAACGTTACAGCTGAGCTCATGGCTCAATGGGGCGAGGAGTTAGGTACACTTGTGACGGACGAGTTTTTGAGTATGCAGCTTCAAGGTTCAGAACAAGGCGTGATGGCGCCGTTTGACTTCAACCAACCGCCCCTAGGGCCACAATAGGGATGAGTTGTAAATATTTAGAGGTAGAGCAAGATGTAACAGCTGCAAAGCCAATACTGTATATGAAATTCTTCAACAGTAACGCCCAGTCCTTTCCCTTATTTCCAATCAATTTCATCTTAACTGTACAAAGATTTAGGTAAACCTTATGAATATATTAGAATGGAGGCATAAGTTTAGGCTCGTCTTGTGCAACAGCTTGTTTGATGAGGTGCCCCGATCGGTCCATTTGAAGATTTTCATCACGGATATTCTGGATGCATTGAAGGAACCTTTAAGGGTAGTGGAAGACTGCGGGGAGGCTTAGAATCGATTTGGGTCTTGCGACCGTTAATGCTCCAAAGATCGTGTCGAGTAGAGCTTTTCGTCGACCACTAGGAATATCCACGTTCCAACCGAGACTGCTTCGTCGGGCTGCAGGCTGTTGCGTACCGACATCGAGACGGTGACTATGACCTATGTTAGCAAAAGTGATCAGGAGGCATTTTGAATAACGTACTGGAGAAGTGCGTAGGTGAATAAAGCATAATATAAAGGAAAAAGGCAGGGGGAGAAGTTGAAAAACCTCGCTGCTAAGGCTGGTATTTGAGGCAGCAATTACGTCATCAAAGCAGCAAAAGTTTACACTGACCTCTGATTTAATGCGAGCCTATGATAGAGGTGTCTGGTTATATTATTGATGCTGTTGTGTTGTGTCTAAAAATGACATTATTGTGTTATCCTGATTGTGCAGCCTTTGGTCTTACTACCTATGTATGTGGGTAAATGGGTATTGTTCATCTAATGATGTATTATCAATACCTTACCCATTTAAAGTTGAATCCTAACAACCTCTTCAGAGTTGAAAGTACATAGTAAGATTGAGAAGAACGTCTGACAAATATCAAATAAGCGAGAACTTAAGAGCACAGTCCGGTGTTATGCATGGCGGTTTTGAGAAGGAGAGCTCGCTGGCATAAAATATAATGATGGGAACTATTTGCAAATGTTTCAACGTGAGGGATACAATGCGATGTCAGTCAAAGGGCAAGAAAAGAAGAAGAGGAGGAGGAAGAGGGGCGGTGTAATAGGAGAGGAAGAAAAGTGTAACAGTGGAAGAATAGGAGGTTTCAAAAGAAAGGAAGTCCTAAGCTCCCCAGATAGATTAGCATTCTTTCTACGCGGCTTTGGAATAGCTTCGCAACATACAGCAATGGAGTTGTAGACCTACCGAGATATCCAATACCCAATAGGAGTCTGTAGGGATTTCCAGTAACTTGCTCGTCTTCTTGATGTCCGGAAGAGCAAAAAAACCTCCAACATCCAATTTAATAACACTGCCAAAAACAACTACTTAGGTAGATAGGTAGTCTAAGGATTTACTAAGCTATACTAAGCTTGCCTAAATCTTTTCACCCCTTAGGATAGCGGTCCTAAGAATGGTCCCTCCTCCGCCAATTATCCTCCAATTTGCATCTTGCATTCTCCATATCTCAAATGACCACCGCCGCGGATAGCTTCACTCAGATTGCACTCAAGTTCAACCCCCCGAACAGCAAATCTACTGCGGTCACGTGTACAGCCTACCTCGGTCATTTTCGTTATATTTCAGCTGTCTTTATTTAACACTCTCTGTTTATTCCTTTGCGTCGTCCAAGACACATGCATAACAGCATGTCAAGTCAAGTCGATCGGCCAGAAAGGTTTGTTTAATTATTAATTCTAAGTCTGCAAATAAGTGGAAATAAACTAACTATTGTCGCCAAGAATACGAGCGAGTATTAGCTGAGCTCTCTACAACCTGCGAGAATCTTCAGAAGCCAATGCGCCATGGGCAAACAAGATCAGAACAGGTCGCGAAGGCCATGAAAGCCGCCGAGCAGCTAGGCCCAAGCACGATCCCATCAACAACTGCCACAAACGCCCTCTTGGTCATTGGGGTAAAGGCACCTGGAGCGCTCCAGGAATTGGTCACCACCAGCGAGAATGGCGGCGATGGCACAGCCGTCGTTAACTCGGCTGACCAAGGACTTGAACATATAGAAACTTGGTTAAAGGAGAGGACATTATGTGTATGATGCAGGATCACCTCTGACCAAGACTAAGAGGCGAACCCACTGCCCGACTACGAAATCACAATTCATCCAGGTCTATCGGCAATCAAATTTGATTATGTTCAGCGACAGCAATTTCAAGTGATCCGATTCAGAGACAAAATCAAGCCCCAGGGAGCAAGAAAACTTCAGACCTTAATAAGGGATGCCAAAATAAACTCATCAAAGAGCACCCTAAGCTTATGATAATTTACCTAAGCATTTTTATCATTTAGGGTCAATATCCTAAGTTTTATTGCCTCCTCCAGTCAAGTCAACTTGCAGTCGTTGTTGGCGTCATCGAGGACAAGCTAACGTAGCAGGAATCAATGGCATTTCATGGAAGGATTTGTCACCTGCTAGCCAACTCTACTTTGCGACAAAGGGGATGTTTGAGAGACCCGAGGAATACAACGGAGACAAAGACGTAGAGCATTTCATCAGACTGCTGAAGGTATGATCATCGCCTTCACAATGCTTGATAAATTTATAAGCTAACATTGAACACAGGAGGCTTGGTTTCCTACTGAGAAGGGAGATAGCATTGACCGGCTGAAGATAACGGTGGCTAAGCAGTTGATCAACGGACTCAAGCATGCTGCATTGGACGGCCATAGCACTCCTGCGGTGATGTGGCGAAGTTTTCGTTGTTCAGACTTGCTCCAGCTTACACGAGAGACCGGAGGATGATTCACCAAAACTAGTCGAGAGAATCAGACGCCTGCATAAAACGACAACCCAAGCTGGCATCCGTCGTGATGATAGTTAGGTAACTATCAGTGGAAAGGATGCTTTCTCTCATGTCTGCAACATAGCTATCAATACCATGAAACTGGCTGTGGAGGAGGCTGAAGCAGAGCAAGCATTAGCAGGAGAGCAGTTTGGAACATCCCTACAAACCGAGAAGAGTATCAACGACATTCTACCTATTCGGCTTGGCTCATGTAGCGGGCCTCGTCCACCTCAGCATCAGTCATCTTAACATCAATACCTTTCCCCTCAGCAACTTTCGTCTGAGGACTGTGGTTCTCAGCACTATCCTGCCCAGCACCCTCCATCTGATCGCCCTCGAAATGTACTCGCAGATCCTCCATGATTCTCGTAGCATTCTTCATCACGCTCGCTTGGTTTCGGAACAACCTCCCATGCTGCAGATGCAGAGTACACCAATCTCCAAGTGACAAAAAGACTTAGACAGTTTCAAGATAGACTTAGTAAGTAAAGTATATACTTAGTAGATTTTTAGACCATTTACCTTAATTCTCTATCGCCCTTATCAAATGGCAGAAGTTTTCTTGCACCCAAAGGCTTGCATATAAGACATTGATGTAACACCAACTATTTATTTTTTCGTATCACGCGAACATCAAGTTAGGAGGGATCACGAGGCTCAAGATGCCCCCACCAAGGCCACCACAAGCACAAGCAAACAAACTCAAAATAGCTTATCAATGTCGCATCAATGCCAAGTTTCTTTTCTAGTTCGGGGTTTGCGAATCCACTATTCGCGAGCGTTGAGCGTGTATGTAAATATGGACTAGCAAAGAAAGTATACGCAGAGGTGTGGTAATACAAAAAGGAGGTGTCGTAAATCGTGAGTGTGATGCTGTATGCTGTCCGTACGTTTTCCTTCCTTCACCAAGGCTATGCATGCATAATGGAATATTAAACGAGATATACCCAGTCTCTACAAACGTGTCTTCTCTTGTGGTGTATCACCCGTTACCTCAGCGATGAAATCTGACATGGCTTCAAAATAGCCTTCTTCCAGGACACTTGAATTATGGTCGCCACCTGGGAGAGGCTTCCACCGCTTGGTGGGTGCGGCGGAGAGGTCATACAGCTGTTTCATGTGTTTTGGCCTGAAATACATTAGCTTCGTGTTCTGTGTTGCGCTATGCTGCAGTGGAAGAATGTAATGTCGATCATCAGGGAGTATTTGCTTTCATATCAAGACCACGAGGGTACTTCAACTTTTGTGGGTGATGCAAATTTAATCATCACAGGACCCGGGGTAGTAGTGTAAGAGAGGGTGTAGAGGAACTTACGGAACAATCTCATCCTGCAAGCCACTGATGAAGAGCGTGGGCACCTTTGTGATATTGGGAAGAACCGACTCACTGGGCCAGACTTGGTGGCATAGCAGGGTAAGGTATTTGGCAGGGGGCACAACGGAAGGGATCAGCTTCCGGATGGAGAGGAAGGTGTTCTCTAAGATCAGACCAGCGATATCACCCGCTTCCTGGTTCTTGGAGACAAGCTTGATAGCGACGGCACCGCCCAGACTCTGACCGTAAACCATGAGCTTGTGATCGCGTGTCTCGGCCCGCTGCCGCAGATAGTTGAGCCCTGTCTGGGCGTCAACATTGAGACCCGACTCGTCAGGCTGACCTGTTGAGGAACCATAGCCTCTATACTCGAGCATAAAAACGTTGCAACCAATGTAGTTTATGATCATTCGAGCGATGGGTAACCGATGGCCGATGTTGCCAGCATTGCCATGGAACATCAAGATGGTGATGTTTGAGTTCTTGTGGCCACGAGGGCCACGGATGTAGAAGGCTGAGAGCTTCTCGCCATCATCGGTCGGGATGTAAAGTTCTTCGAAATTTGAGATGCCAAAGTCTGAAGGCTTGGGGACGTCTGAGCGAGAATTTGCGGGAATGTTACTCGGGTAAATGAGAGCCCTAATGCATGCAGGGTTAGCGGGGCTCGGCTTGATGATGATGCGGGTCAGGCAAAGAAAGAGGAGGTTGGTAGTAGCTAGGAAGGGGAGACGGAGGCGGTGATGGTGATGGTGTTGGGATACGGACTTCTGTTTAAAGTAAAGTAATGAGGTGAGGACAGCGGCGAGACCCTATTGTATGCGCATTGACGTTAGAATAGTCCCTAGGTAGTTACGGATGGCTGCAGTCAAGACTATTTTGTCAGCCAAGCTGCAGTATAGTGGACGTACCGTTGAAGCCAACGCGGGCAGACGCATGTAGCTGGCGACCGAGCTCAATACTGAGACGGTCTGCTCGACGTAGCTGTTGGAGGTTTGGGATGTGGGAGAGTTGGAGCTGGACATGGTTGCTTTGGTCGGTTTGCTGGGCATTACAACAATATGGCTGCAAATGCAGATGCAGATGCAGTGCAGTGAAGGTAGACCGTATATGTCTGTCTACCTATCAACCCAGACCGAGTTGGACTGTATGGGGAGATGGAACCCCCGACAGTGATTGACGGCGGAGACCGAGACTGGAGACAGGCCGGAGACTGCAACAAGGGGCATATGGTATCGGTTCGTATAGATCGTAGGCGGTCGCGAACTGCGAGGGTCGAAAAGACGGTGACTGCCCCAAGAAAAAGTACTGGGTAATTGAACCTGTCTGACGATAGATGTTGAGTTTATCGAGGCGTTATGCACTAAGATATTGGAAATACGGCTCGAGGTTTGCTGAGGGGGGGGTAAGGGCAGGAAGGAAGAGGTGACAAGAGTTGCCAAACTAGACCAATACCTAATCACTGTAGAGGAAGCAGGTAACAGGTAAATATTGCGTGTGCCTCTTCGATCCCTAGACCTAAAAGCAACAAGCTGAATTGAATTTGTTGAAGCTGCCCCTGACGACTGTCCAGGCGAAGCAAGAAAACCTAGGACCACTTTCCTAGTACCTTTGAGCGACAAAAAGAATTAGGCAAGCTTAGCATATACTTGGCGGACCTCTAGACAAGTTATTTTAGACACCTTGATCTAAGGCCAGAGGTTTTCTTGCTCCTTGAGGGCTGTCTTCGGCGGCGATCCCACTTATGGAAGTACCACTCACGAGGATGACATGGGTCGAAAGACCTTCTTTGGAATGATACCGAGGTTGGCAAGAGACGTGGAAGCACAAATAGAATGGGACGATGCTGAAGTATGGTAGAACGATGTACAAGTGCCCCAAAAATATCCAAGGGAACAAAAGTCTAATAAGGAGTGGTATTTGATATTGGTCGAGGTAGGGTTAAGAAGGTGTCATGAGGAGAAAAAGAAGCGAAGCCAAAATTCTAGAAGAAATGAAGATCAAGGTACGTTAAGAAAGCGATTGACTGGGCCGAATCCTCAGGCTTTGAATCCAGCAACAGTTGTACTTAGCACCTCAACAATAGATCTGCCTAGAAGTCATTATCCATGTCTAGACAGGAACCAATCTAGCCAATATCGATAACTTCGGGACTCTCGGATGGTTCACCAAGTGCAAGGCCCGGCTCGTTGTACGAGGCGATCAACAGGCCAAGTCGAATCACGAGGATACCTATGCATCCACACTTGCCGGCAGATCTATCCGAACACTCATGGCTAACGGTCAACGCTAATTTGGCGGAGGCTGTACCTCTGCCGCGGGCTACTTTCAGGTACCCGAAGCCTCCTGGCTTACTCTCACCAATGAAGCTGATACACGCGACGAAACAGACAGATCAACAGAGACAAGGAGATCAAGGGGGCGCCATAGTTATATGCCATCACACAGGTGCATGGAAAGATAAATGAGTTTTAGTCAGCTGTCAAACGGTTTTATCATCACAGCCTTCTGTTGTTCTCGTTAAAGATAAACCACATGACAAACAACCAGGGGTACGGACATGACGGTGGAAATGAGCTCAACGTAATCGACTTAACTACGCTAGGAAGCTTGCAGGAAGAAACGAAAGAGCTTCTAAGACCTTTGATGAGGGTGCGAAAATAACTAATCAGAGAATATCCTGAGTTTATCCTATATGGTCTTAAACTTGTCTGAGTATTTCTGTCATTTAGGATCGAGGTCCTTCAGTCTGCTTACGAACACATCCATGCCGTAGCTTATGTATGTCACGGACCAACAACATCATGTTAACAAACAATAAAGAGCGGGCTTCAATCTCGCCAGTTGTTGATCCGGGAAGATCTTGACATACCGCCCGTACCACAGAATAGCTCGTTCATGGATCCCCAAGGTTGCTGAATCAGGGAAGCTTGTGCTGTACAGCCAGATGCATGTTGAAGAGTCAAGATGAACTGACAGCTGGGTACTTCACAAATGTGATACCAGAGCCACGGACATTATTATCACAATCTGGTTCCTGGCTAACGATCGACCGTATCTACGGCCTGCATAAGCCCACCCAGTAGCCAGGTCCGAGACGCTGGGAAGCATCTCCCTAGCTTCTGCGATGTGATGTGATGTGATGTGTGACTGGCTATCAAATTGTGGCAGAAGGGAGTTGCTTTTCTTGGTTGATGAAACAATATCTCACATCCTCTGCGACGGCCTTCCCAAGCTCTGTGCGGGGGTATCTTCCAGCCCGTCCACGAGTGTCTAGGACATTGTCTTTCGAACAATTATCCTTATTCCTCGAGATAAAACTGAGGAATGCGGATAAGGAAATTTATAGAAATTGTCCCTTTCGTCTCGGCCCTTTGATGTTTTTCAGATGCTCTTCTCGTAGCCTGGCTGGGTCTCCATTCCTCAGCTTCGTATGATACTCTGCTTGTGGGCTGCAGCAGTTATGCTGATCAGGGATATCCCCTGAGACAAGCCTCATCTTGGCCTTCTGCGCCCACCGTCGCGGTGGTTTAGCCTCTTTGTGCCATCAGCTAGATAATTAGAGGCATAGCTTGGTAAGCTAATCAGACCACGAGACACTCTTGAAATAAAGGCGCATTATGCTGAACCCACCCAAGATGAACATGAGGCGAGCGAGGTTGAACTGGAGGGACAGTCAATCTCGTTTTATGACATAGACAAACCAAGCCCCCGCCTGTACCTGGCAGCTATCTTGTCGTGCTGTATCTTGCTAGGTGGGGTAAAAGTTGCTGTGGCCAGATGACGGGTAGCGGCATGATAAACTCGTGGGCATGGCGGGATAGTTCATAGGCGAACGATCAATAATACAAACAAACATGCCAGCCAGGAGGAGAGTTTTATGCAAGGGGCCACGGCATCTACGGCCCTGAACCTAGTTTTGTCATTGCACACTAACATGAAAATTTGTATTCTTCTTGGGGGCGTCGAAGCAAGAAGCAAGCAGTTCTGAGCTGAGCACGTATCTCACGGTCATTGGATTACTTTCATGCAGACTACGAGCATGGACCGGTAGCTGTGAGCCATGTTACCAGAGGCTGGCGTCCGTCGACGGTGGACTGGAAAGCAACCTGAACAGCGCATAACTCTTATCAAAAGGCAGAAATATCATATTCTTTCCCTCCCCTCGTCTTTGTCTCTATCTGCCCCGCAGTTGAACAGGTTGATGTCGTAGAAGCTACTCAAAGTGGGTGAAGAACCCTTGTGGTGAAGCACTGAGTCCCTTTTTTGTTCAGGAATCCATTGGAGTGCTGCCGCTTTGAGGCCCCTTCTTTTCCTTATTATGCGCATGGCACCTCTTGAGCATGTTACAGACAAATCAGGGCGTTTGACATGGCACGCCAAGAAAGTATGCAAGAAAAGCCGTCCATCCACAGCTCAGGTACGCACACACTATCGAGCCGCGAAACATGCATCTCGATGGCGCATTGCTACGTTGTTGATGATCGTCAACATCAAATTGAACAAGCGTCAAGCCCCTTTTGAAACGAGTGCACACAAGTTATGAAATAAGCGCGCCACGAACCCTAGGCAAGGGGAACATGCTGTGCCTTTCAACTCTGACACTCCTGGGACAAACTCCTGACACCATCTCAACTCTCTCTTACAAGTGATAGACGAGGAACATTTGACAGGCGCGAAGAGTCTCCAATCAAGACCCAACCTATCCTGCTGGGCGGCATTACATTGATAAGTGCCCCTGTCTGGGTTAATATCTCAGCCAATGGTAAGCAAAGATCTGAAGGAATGCTGGGCTGGACTAGCGTTCTGATGAGCAACAGACCCATCCAGGGCGAGCGGCTTCAGAGCTTCCAGGGTTGGTTCTGAGGTGTGCATCATCGTCATCATCCATGAGCACCCAATATCAGGTTTCTACTAATAATGAATGAGCATCCAATCATTTTGTTGCAGGCGTCGCTACAGCAGCGGGCTCACACACGCACTGATAGGCTGAGACAGTCAGGATGCTGGAGGCTTGCTTTGGTTGGGCTGAACTGAACTGGTTCTGAACTATTTTGAGCGTTTCCTTGCTGGAGTTGGCTGTTGATTGTTGATGGTGATTATGATGGTTGCTTGGGTGTTCAGGTAACAAGCCCTCCAAACTTCCTATGGCGTGAGATGCTCTGCATTGGATCCGATGCTTCCTGTCGGGTCGTTATCTCGTGTTTTATTGTCACTATTCCTGTTCCTGTCAGTTGCAGTTGTTGCTGTGGTTGCCCTCTTTCAGGGCGTTCGTTACAGCGGGTTCGTGCTGTAGTTCCATCTGTAGCACCCACTCTAATCAATGAAACGCCCTCCTTTTCTCGTCTATTTTTTTTTTCTTCCACAACATCCCACTCTTTTCGCCAGCGCGCGCGTGCAGTTCATTCTTGTCATTTTCAAAGAGACTTTCGCTCTACTGATATTCATCCCTCCATCTCGCTTTTGGAGCACTCCTAATTTAATTCTTTGGGATCACACGCCACCTTTCCCGCCCACTACCCGCGCCTCCATCATCACGCTACGCTACGCTACGTGATCCTCAGGAGCTGGAACCCGTCGCAAGAACCGTGCTCTTCGGAGAGGCTCAGTCTTAGACTCAGACTCAGGCTTGACGGACCCTGGTCTCGAAGGACCCCTCCACCTGACTGCACTCAATCTCGTCTGCTGGTGCTGGGCTATCTGCTTTGTCCCGCCCGCCCCTCCATCAATCTCGTGCTATCGTCAACATCCAACTTTGTTTTCCGCCTTTTCACTTGGTCGGCGCAACGCATTCCTCGGGCTCGCAACTGACTCTTGCTTGATTTCGCCTCGTTTTTATTGCCTCTAATCGCTTGTTGAGCTTATGCTGCCCAAGTCGTGCCCAAGCAACACCCAACGCAACCTTAGGCCAGCTAGTCTTTTGCGCCTGTCATATCAGCAACCTCGTCCAGACCATACAGAGCTCTGAAAAAAGCACTGCCCCCGATTTTATTTTTGCTTTGAGTGCCTCAAAACCATCCCTCGGCCGAATCATTTCGTCCCCTGGCCCTTTCGCCCCTCCACTCTGCTTCTTGGAAGCCAGCAGTTCTGCAGTCTCTTCAGGACGTTGAATCTGCGTTGTCTCCCGTTAAATACCGACCGTCTCTCAGAACTGCACCGTTGTGCAGGTTTACTTCTCTTCTCTGCACAGCGAAACCCAACTTATTAACCATTGACACTCGAGTGTCTTCTGAGCAGCCATGGTTTCCTTTTCATGTGAGGTACGTTATTCTGTGAAGTGCATTCTCTGCATTGTTTGCACTCCAATCCGCCAAGTCTCGATTTCTTATCCATTCCCATGGATAGTTATG
>NC_030990.1:1942210-2035321 GCF_000149955.1 Fusarium oxysporum f. sp. lycopersici 4287
CATACACGCCTGACATCACTCTCACCACACCATTCTTGTCACGAACTGCCTCCTTCAAGGGACACCCCTTCTTCCCCATGCCGATCTCCTGGCCCACCACAACCGTCTTGCCATGCTCTCGCCTCCCCTTGTATTCCTCAAATATCCCAGTACACCACCCCGCCGCATCGAACGAGTCTCCATTGTCTTGCATCCCACTTATACCCTTCATGCCGTAGTTTATATCAGCTCCGTCCTTTGTTATACTAACTTACATACTACATACAGGCCTGCGGCGACGTTCTCACCAAGAAGAAGCTTGACCCTCATCGCAACCGCTGTCGCGGCGCTACTTTCACCTGCATTGATTGTATGGTGTATTTCCCTGGCGTCCAATACCGATCACATACCGTATGTACCACAAGGATTTCCGGCAGCCATTAACCCCCTGATCTTGTGTAATCATCTGACATCACATAGAGTTGCATGACCGAAGATCAGAAGTACCAAGGTGCACTCTATAAGGACAAGAAGAACAAGAAACAGAAACACAGTCATCCCAACGATAACCAGCAACACTACACCCAGGACCAAGCCATGGCTGAAGTTCAAACTCTCCCCAACAACACCGGCAACATGAGCCACTACGCCTACGTTGAGGACGTCCCTGAGGATCAGTTCGGCTGGGCCGAGTACGAAGAAAGCAGCGATGATGAATCGCCAAACGGCCCGCCCCCGGAGGCTCCCTACGCCTCCTTCTGCTGCCCCGGAGCCACATGTCGATGTATTTGAATTCCTCGTTGGAACCGGCCAAACGCCCAATGCTTCCAACATGAATCTCGACGCGGAGCCAGGCAACTCATTGGTACGATACGAACCCAAGGACAAGAGCGACGAATACGGCTTCATGGAAGACGACGATGAACCTGCAGTCGAATATGGAAGTGGCCCCGTGCCAGCCGTCGAATTTGTTACACCCGCTTCGAAATCTGAGAGACGTAAAAGCCGGACCAGCACTGAGAAGAAGGACAAGAAGCGTAAGCGATTACATATCGATGTTCCTAGCGACCAGGTTATGACGGATGCCCCACCGGTTCTTCACTCAGGACTCACAGGCGGCATCAACCGTATGATGCGCCCTGTATTCCCCCCATCCCCCGATTACTCCGGCGGTGACGCTCCGGAAATCTCTCCCGCGAGTCCTTTGAAGAAGTCAAAGCACTCCAAACATTCTAAGCACTCTAAGCACGCCTCTGCTGGTCACAGCCTCTTTGGCATGATTGCTGGCAGCAAGCCCAAGTCCAAGTCCAAGACGAAGACCAAGTCATCAAGCAAAACCAAGAAGAGCTCTTCCTCTTCCAAGAAGTCCCATAAAGAGAAGAAGCCTCAGCAGCTCATCGAGTATCGCCCTCAGAGCAAAGATGGCAAAACAGACCCCAGCGCTGGACAAGTCGTCCTCTACAAGCCTCGAGCCGATGTCTTCCTCAGCTTCGTCGACAAGGGTCCTGAGAGTGAGAAGGGCGTCAGCTTAAACAGGGTTCTCAAGCGTTTCCACCGAGAACGTGAGGCTACTGGCAGCGAGCTGGGTAAGGGTAAGGAAGAGAAAGAACTCTGGAGATCTCTCCGACTTCGACAGAATGAACAAGGAGAGATCGTCTTGTTCTCTGTTGAGTGAGAATCCAACTTCAAATCCAAACCAAAAAAAAACCAAATAAAAGCAACAAAAAGAACAGCATTGGAAGATCATGCCGAAAATCGGACAGACACCGGACATGGGATTAAAGGAGTTTATGAGGATGATGCATTGAACCAACGTTTTTTCCACGATACCTTTATGGACAAGCTTTTATTTTGTGTACAAGTTTTCGGGAACAGGTGGGATCGGAGGGGTTCAGCTGGCTCGTCAGGTGTGTATCTGGCGGTTGCGAGTATTGGGGCCCCTGGATCTCCATCAGTAATTGTGTATAGTATGTATACAAGGGAACGGACGGACATCTCTCGCTGGATGCAAGGATGGACCATTTTTCTTGGTGTCGAGATTTATTCTTTCTCAAGACTATGCTTTGGGAAACCGAATGGCAGATAATGGGCGGCTGGTGCATCGGACGGACTGGAATGGGCTGGAATGGATACCATGAAAGGATTGGAGCGTTTTTTTTATAGCGGCATGAGCCTGCTCTGATGATACCCATGGGCGCTGAGCCTCGGTATCTCTTTGTTTTGTTTTTAACATCTCGCATCGAGGATGTGATTGAGCATATTAATATTTGTTCATCTGAATTGGATATCTTTGCAAATCAAATCTAAATAAGTTATTACATCACACGCAGTGGTAAAATATGTTGAGCCATGGCTTCACGACGACATAATGGGCATTCGGGCTTTTCTCTCACCCAATCTCCTATACACTCCCAACAGAAGACATGACCGCATTGTGTTGCTGAGGGATCTCTCATCTCCTCCAAGCACAGTGTACACTTTCTTTGTTGTCCGCCCTTGATGTAGCCCATGGCCTTGTCATCTGTTAATTGAACACGCGGCACAGCTGCTGCTGGTGTGTGTGTGGCAGCGAAGATGTCGACCTTGGCCTTGGAGCTTGAAGCACCTGTGGATAGTAATAGATTGTTATCGCCGTTGTAGGCCCCGTCATGGTTTAGAGAGATATCATCAGAAGCCCCAAAAGCAGCGCGTTCGCGAGCTGCTGACTCGGTAATTGTAGATCGAATATGGGTATAGCCCTGAACCGCAAGTTGAATGACCAGCAGTACACCTAGGAGTTCGTATCCTGCACGATCGGGTGTATCGGGTACGGTACGTGTGAATACGTATCGAAGCGCCTCGATTCGCTTAAGTTGCAAGACGGCCGACCCAATCTCCACGAGCGACAGAACTCTGTAGGATCTACTCGAATCAGGTAATCCAAGTTAGCAGCTATCCAACATTCGTCAATGCATCGAACTTTATGCGCGCCTCGCGTCCTGTTGCCGAACCGTCATCTCGTTTGCGAAGGCTCTCCAACCGGCGTTGCAGAAGCTTGCGCAGCCGAGCGCGTAGTCCGGGGAGAATCCGGGCCGCGATATAGGGGAGGAGAATGCTGGCAGCTACGTAGCCTGCGCGACGACCAATAGCGGGAAGTTGACCATCGCGCGCATCTATCTGCACAAGATCGCAGTACTCCTCGCCGAGAGTTCGATTGCCGGGGATTGTAGTGAGAGCAAAGTAGGCGAGCGTTGCGAGGGTCTGGATCTCGGGTGCGCGGGCGTGTGTGAGACGGGCACCGCGAAGGCGACGATGCAGGTCGCTGAGGATCTGTGTAAGGTGGCCGGTGAAGTATGCATCCTTTTGGTGAGAGCGGATGATGTCGGGGGCGGTGGCAAAGGGATATGGTGATGACGATGCTGAAGAGGAGGACATGATGTTTTGTGATCGGCAAAAGAGAGCGCGCATGCGCATGCACGGGGTGTTACGAATGGGAGGATCGAACGTGGTCTGATTATTTGGGCAGTACGAAGGCGAAACGAATGAAGACCAAAGTCGAGGATTAGTAGAGACCGGAAACACAAATTGGTGAAGATAAGGAAGATGATTAAATAAATTGGCGGTTGGAGTTTAAGCAAAACGAACCTCGGTCGGGACAAGGTTAAGCTGAGGCGCTAGCATTTCGGTCTTCGGTAAGTACTCCCCGCGTTCTTTACCATGTGAGTAAAGGTTTCCTCTTTAGGAAATGCACACATCTAAATTACTATGTTGGCATTAATCAACCACCAGGTCCATAGGTAGGTAGGTATGCCGTCGCGTTGTAGTCAATTCTCTCGTATCAAGAACTTGAAAAGTAATAAAAGTCATCTTGTGCATGATGTGGCTGTCTTGCTAACAACAGTGTCACACGTAACAAAATGGTAGAAGATGTGATTTAACTCAACCATCCACATGCCCCCTCTAAAGATATTGTTTCAAATGTCAGTTCGGTTTCTAGGATAGCTTCTCTCTAATCGCCATGGCAAACTATAATAATTTTTCACGTTGCATCTGACTTCTTCATCCTGCTAGAGGATAGCAGAAAGCTTAAGGCTTTAATCCTAAGTAATAGATATTTAGGATAGTTTAGGATAGTTTAGGATAATCTCAGTAGACTCTTGAACTAGTTTATTCTTACTATCTAATTCTAGAGTCTTGCGTCTTCTGACAACGTGAGGGCTGTCTTGCTCGAAAATAATCTTGTGACTTGGTGGCTCTGACACCAGGTTTGTTCTCAGCCATGGACTAGAAAGGTCATAGAATTGTTTGTGCTCCGCGATTAACTTCGACAAGTGAACCCGGACGCCCTTCCTGTCTGCCCTTACACGCACCCTCACTGATGCTTCTAGCATTCAACGTCCCCATCAAGAGCGGCCCACACCTTTCCCGCCTCCGGCTGCTGCGGCCTCTTCTTCTTGAGTCCTAGAAGCAGTTTGCGTCCGGGCTTTGCCTCTTCGGGTGCAGGAGTAGAAGACAAGGACATTGGCTTAGAAGCCGCGCGTCCAGCTACGGCACTCCATCCTCCAGTACCGGCGCGGAGGGGCACCTCTCGCCGAGAAATTGCACCGTTAGCATCTGAGTGACAGAGCAAGACGCTTTCAGCGAGCTTTTCGCGGCGGATAGTCTGCTCGATCCGAGGTTTGAGAATCTCTAAGCTTTTTTCCATGGGTGCGGGTGTGAGAAACGCGGAATATGAGACTGTAGCTTTGATGAGAACTTCCTCGTTCAGAAAATCAACCTTGAAACTGAAGCCTTGCAGGGACGTGAGATCTGGTTCAAGGGCAGTATTGACTTCCTCGATGGTCAGACCGAAGCGAGGCTCGGTAAGTACCAGAGCATTGAAAGGCTCAGTCTCGAGAATTGGGGGGCTTGGAGGTCGAATGGCTGCCGCTGCCGCAGCTTCCGCAGCTTGAGATGCTCGGATCTTGACACACTGCGCAAGTGTCTTCGTCGGGGCTGAAACAAACTTATCTGATTTCCACACTAGAACAGACCGGTGAATGTCGTAGTCCTCACTCTTACTCTCGAAGCCGAAGTCTTCAGCGAGCAAGTGAAGAAATTGGCGTGACTGGTTCTTCATCGGCTCATATCGTAAACGAACTTCGTCTTTGTTAGCAGCAAAGACTCGGAATTGGCTCTCCTGAGCATCTCCCCATGATTGCATCTGCTTATAGAGCTTCAGAGTATTATCCGAGAAGGGAATATGGTCGTTGGTGTGAGAAGCAGGGTCGATATTGAGAGCTGCGGCCAGGCGACGGTTACGGTCAAGGCGTTCGCACTCCTCATCACATCGAATCTCTGGTCGGCTCGGAGTAGGATTGCTCGTACTTGCGAGGCATTTGAAACTCTGCTTGTGATTGCCGCATGCACAGCTGGTGGACATCTTGACCTGACAAGCTGTTGATTCTTTACACGCTGGTACATATGTTAGTAACAAGCTTGTAACTGGGTTTTATCGACTTACGAGTTTGTCCATGGCAGACGCTCTGGCATGGGTGGTTACATAGCAGTTTGGGCTTTCCGCATATTTGCTCGCAACCGTTCTGAGCGTCTCCGCATTCTCCGGGGCGATGACATAGCTTTTTACATGTATGGAGCCCGCAAGAGAGTTTCTGCCCGCATTGCTCTCCGCAATGAGCCTCTTGCAAATGACAAGGCTTGTTGTGAAAGGTCGTCTTTCCACAGATGCACCGCTTCTGGACGAGGTATGTGCATGGCGGGCATGAGACATCGTCAGGATGGCACTGATGGTCAACAGAAGGATGTCCACATGCAGTCTGCCGCTGACACTGGTTAGTGCACGATGGCTGTCTCGTTCCGCATGGTTGTGGTGGATGTAAGACTGTCTGGCCGCAATTGCACGAAACTTCTTCCCAGATAGCCTCGGGACAGCTTTGGCAAGCTCCGCGGTGACAGAGCTGCTCGCAAAAGTGACTACCACACTTAAGTGGTCTTCCGCAGACGGCGACACAGATATGCTCGGCCTCAACTGGTAGCGAATCAGGGCCCAAGCGTTGCTTCTTCTGCTGAGCAATACGCTGAGATGCCTTCTTTTCACCCGGGCAACAATGCTCTCCGCATCGATGTCTTCCGCAGTTGCGAGTAGCCTGGCATATCTTGAAACATAGGGGTTGCTGGACATTTCCCTCATGGCAGATCGTCTCGCCCGTGACTCGGCCACAGCGGCAGTCTATCTCCATCGTTTGGGTGCAAGGGTCGCATTCTCCAGTGTGGCACAAGGATTGGCAGAGATGACCGCATTCCAGCTTCTTCTCACAAATCCTCTCGCAGTGAGGGACATGATCTTCACAAGTTTGACGGGGCTGTTCCATGAGTTCCTTGAGCGGTGTCTTGCCACAAGGGCAATGGGTGACAACGTTCGGAGAGAAAGGGCAATGAGCTGAGATCTCTTCTTGCGGGTGACAAGAAATCTGGCAACGATGTACACCACAATCGAAGGTTCTTCCGCAAGCACTCTCGCAGCTAAAAGAGCCCTCAAACCAGGAATTGTTGGCGAGATCGAACGAATCGCATATGTCGTCCTGTTTGGAACATTGCATCTCCTTTTGCACTCGTCCACAATAGCACTTAACTTCGACCGGCACCTCGCAGGTACCGCAGACACCTGGATGACATATTTGAGAACATTCATGCTGACCACAAGGTAGAAAATCGCCGCAACGCTCTCGACAACTCCACCCGTTGTAGTAATCGGTATCCCTACAGTTCTTTCGCTGAGAGTGCTTTCCACAGTAACAGGGCTCCGGTGGGCTCAATACGGTGCATGGCGGGCATGGCCCAGGATGACATTGAAGAGTGCATGGGTGAGAGCATGTCGATCTGGGCTTGGAACATGTTTGCCCACATGAATGAGGAGGCAAGATACTGTTCCGACTGGGCTGCGTTTCTTTGCCGCACCAACACGAACTATCGCCTGGTTCGTCAGTCAATGTTGAGTTACACCCAGGGCAACGCCATGATCGGTCGCCGCTCTCCTCGTTGACTTTCATGGACGTATCCCACCATTGGTGGGCACATTCAAGATGAACGACGGTCCAGCAAGTAGTGCACGACCAGACCTCGGTTTTTCGAGTAACCTCTTCGGTGCAGATACGGCACTCATAGTTCCAGTTGGCGATGTCTTCTTGGATCCGTTGCCATAATTCCGAGGCAGTCGACTTGGGAACCTCTTGGCGGGGTCTGTCCTGCTTCCGGTTCCTCGTACGGTTTCTTGAGCGTCCTTGGGCTGTGGGCTGAGAGGCGCTTGATGATTGCTGTTGGGCACTATATTTGTCAGTATCTGATGCATTACCTTGGGGCTACCGGTCCTACCTCCTCTGGGATACAGGCTGTCCGGGCACGAATTCTGGGGCGTCTGCACTCAAAGATGCATCTTGAGCAGTCTCTGTCGGTTGTTCAGTTGTAGTCAAGCGTCCACCAAAAGTGCGCTGCGGTCCCATGGAGAACACGCCTCTTCCTTGGTTTCCTTGCCCTCGAGAACCACCTCGATTACCTCGTCGGTTTCTTCTGCCTCTAGAAGCCCCTGGGCTTTCGGGGGCGGCTATGGTTTGTGCAGCAATAGTGACGTCGGCAGGCCCTGTCTGAGGGGCGTTTCCGCGGCCTTCAGAAACTTGTGCTGAATCATCCTGTCGCTGGCCACGATTCCGTCCTCCCCTTCCCCTACGGCGTCCTCCACCTGAGCCTCCCCGAGAACGTGATGCTGAACCCTGGCCCTCATTCTGAGACCGGTTTGGGGCATTATTTCGTGCCTGATGAGAGGTATGGCTGGTCTCTTGCTCGGCCATGATGGCGGAGATCACAGTCGTGAGCTGAGAAGTCGTCGTTGTTGCAAATATTGCGCTATGTAGTATAAAGCGTCTTCAAACTATGAATAATGGATAGGAAAACAATGACCTTTAAACAAAGAGCTTGCTGGCGAAGGGAGAATTTGCAAGGAGAAAATGGAAATGATTTCCAACTGCTTCTTCACGAGAGCGAGAGTTAGAGGAGCAGGAGAAAAGGCACGAAGGAAAGGAATCTACCTTATGATATATTATGCCGTTTGCAATAAATTCTTAGGAGGCGTTGAAAACCGGTGGAGCCCTGTATGTTGCCGTGTGGCGAAGCCGACTGTGACAAACATAGACAACCATTGGTTGGTTTGATAGTCAATCAGAATGAGTCACCAACTGGAACCACCTCTTTTGGAGGTTTGGATCTGCCCATTTTTAATCTCAGCAACTGGTATTATATCACGTCCAACAACGGCTGGACGGACAACCATATTGCAGTCGAGTGGCTCGAGTTTTATCTGCCTCAAAGTCAACCAGCAGAGAAGTCTGATGCAAGGCTCATCATATTAGATGGCCATGGGAGCCATGTATCTGTGGGTGTCTACCTGTTTAACAGCCACATATCAGCAGTGGCGAGAATCAAGTTTGTCAGGGAACATTAAGACATATTGGCTGCTTTGCGGCAATGGTTCAAAGGGATTCTTTTATGGTCTGGCGAAGCTCACTCTATCATGTCAGGTCATATGAAACCCTGAACACTTTGGTTGCTCACCGATTGCCATTAAGTTTGCTTCAGGGTAACCATCCATGCTAGGAGAGGCAAGAAAACTTCGGCGTCCATTCTAAGTGACAGAAAGACTCAGTACAGGCTTAGTGTAGATTTAGAGGACCTTAGACTACAGGTAGGTTGGTGTTTTAGCACTTTGCCTCAAGGTCAGAAGTTATCTTGCTTAATTGGCAGACGCTTAGGCCTCTAAATCCACGAACTTTACAAGGTCTCTGATTTGTGTCCGTTGTGTTACATTACATCAAAGACTTCAAGCCATATGTGTCACGCATAACAATGTATGGAAGTTTCGGTAGGCGGTAATGGCAATATTGGGTTTGCATCGAAACAGCCGACCCATTTATAAGCCTACCCAATGCTCTCCTTTTATAACAAAAATACAGGTTCTGGTGTAACTCAGGCACTGGAGACACTGTGATTATCATGTTACAGTGAACATTCGGCTACAGTGCCCTGGACCAAGCCAGCTGAGCTGGGTAAGTGTGTACACAACCTAAAGACAGATATCATGAGTTCCTCATGGAATGACTGCTAGGAAAACAAGTATTCACAGAAGATTGAAGCTCGGATGTTAAAGACTGGATTTTAAATATTGCTAGGAAGATCTTTCTGTCAGCCACTGAACTGCCACAAAACCTTATCAGATGCACACAGAAATGAGCATGTCTTGACACTATCGTGGACTTACAGTAGACATTTACAAGGAAATATAGCCAAGATCAGAATACTCCTAAGTGAACTATCGAATATTGTTGGATCTTAGGGTTATTATCATAAGAATCAACTTAAGTTTAAGCCTAGTTGCCTCGACTTATTATAGGATACGGATCCTATATTATTGAAGCAGAGGATTCCCTATTCACAACCATTTTCCTTCATCCACTAATAGCGTATGATTTACATGTTTGCGGCTCACCTCGGGTTTAACATCCCCGGCACATCTCTCCACACAACAAAAGCACAAGCGGCTACTTGTTAGCCAATTTGCATATGCGCAGGGCAGAACGGAGCATGTTGAATGGATCTCGGCATGAAGTGCGACGCAAGATTGATCACGTTGACAAGGGATCTCGGGAGAGGCCGGGATGTCGGTACCGGCTCCGGATGCCCGTTGGCTCCACTTCCGGCCTAAACACAAACAACATCTCACTCACGACAGTTGGAATTTGAGAACAGCTGAGGAATCAAAGATCCTTGATAAGTAGTCACATTGAAAGTTTGATGGTCGAACAATTAGCTTGAATTGGCGTTCAGCCGAGAACATGGTTCAAAAGCAGCCATAACATATGAGAAAGTCTTCTAGATCAGAACCATCTTTAGCTTCATATTGCCTGTGCCAGCAATGGTTCTCGTGAAGCCAATTGGTGACTGGACAGCGTCATAAGTAGACAGAGACAAGATTTCTTTGAGGCTCTGAGCCCCCAATATCCGTCTGGGGTACGGGTGCTCCATATTCTCCATATGGAGAGGAGCTCGGGACAGCCTCCAACCCCCGGGATAGCTTCTCACGAGCTTCACAAGTTAGGGGCTAGGCTCGGTAGTGTGGCGTCTGCCGTCTTTAATACACACCCCTTCACCATGAAATAATTGCTTATTGCAGACGGACAACCTCCGAAGGTCCCCATGCTACAGCAGTACCCTCATCAGGGGATAGGAAGAAAACCTCGGACATGTATCCCAAGGAACAAAAATACTTAGACAGGTTTAGCATAACTTAGGGATCCTTTTAATTAGTTTATTATAGCACCTTGAATACATGTCTTGTCTCTTTTGGCCCCCTGAAGACTCAGTCCCAGATCTTCGGTGAGTTATAGGGAACGGCCTCGGTATCGATGACAATTCTGCACCCCGGGCAGAATTTAGATCTTACACCAACATCAGACATAAAAACAATGAGAAGATAGTGTAGAGAATACAACGGTTTCTTACGTTTGTTCGGGGTTAGGAGTTTAGGTATTGTGGTAACACAACGGGAATGGTTGAGGTACGATGTAGATAGACGATGCACGTGACCTCAACGTAGATTTCCCGTTCGGCGCGTTGAATTTGAGTGCGAGGGACAGCCGTCAACCTCAACGCAACGACAGGTCACTCCATCTCCGAATTCCACGAGACGTCGCCCACACAAATCCTTCGAAATGGCTGCTCTGATCAAGGCTGCGAACGCCAAAATCCGGTCAAACCCGGTGACTGACTATGTTTGCTCGACCCGTACGTCTTTCGAATATCCTGTCATGTTTTTTGCATGAGCTCCGATTCGTCTCCGAAAGCGCAATTTTGTGATATTGCAACTCAACAAGCAACACCGCGGCTACAATACATATAGAAGCACATTTTAGGCATAGAAAAGATGTGGAAAAAAATGCTGTTCCTCTGAAATATGTCAATTGGGCTGTTGGAGGGTGCGTTGATGTGCAATGCGTGTTTTGGAGCACGGCAGCTTCGGGGTGATCAGCGTGTCGAGACTTGGACTGACTCTTGATATTTGCAGACTTTTGGGGCCCTGTCTCCAACTTCGGTATCCCTCTCGCGGCCATCATGGACACGCAGAAGAGCCCTGAATTGTATGGTAGACCAATAATGCATTGTCACCAAGCGTAACTGACTTTGCCTCTACTAGGATCTCGGGACAGATGACTGGCGCTCTCATCATCTACGCCGGTACTTTCATGCGATACTCACTGGCTGTCACACCCAAGAACTACCTCCTCTTTGCCTGCCACTTTGTCAACGCTGGCGCCCAGCTCACCCAAGGATACCGATACCTCAACTACCATTACTGGGGCGGAAAGGAGAATATGCCCAAGGAGCAGCTGGCACAGGCGGCCGAGGCTGCCAAGGGAAAGGTTGAGAAGGCCACGGAGAAGGTTCAGAATGCTGTCAGCAAATAAAGAGATTGCCAGACCGACGGTCACTGGAAGGGATCGGTGTGTCGGGCTGCATGCCGTCCATAATAGGAGTGTCCCCGGGTTGTACCTCGGGATTCGGAGAGTGGCAGCACACAGCTACCGCACAATAACGTTGTAACTTTACAAGAATTTGTTCCCTCGAACATCTAGAATCGCAACCCGAGTTGGGGTCTTTGCAGTACTCGTGCCTAAGAGTTGCTACGAGAAGATCTTGTTGCGGGGGCCCTTAGGTCAATGAATATGGTTAGAACAAAGAAATCAAGCCTTCAAATGCCACATTAAGATGCTACGAGCGAGTGATGAGGAGGAGTGCTCCCCGCAAAACGGAGATACAATGAATTCCCCGGGAGGGCTTCCGATGCTTTTTTCCTGATGAAAGTGACACATTGGTATGAGATTCGCATTCGAGACATGTCAACTGCATGCTAGTGTTTCGTTCTTGTAGCAATTTTGTGTACCGGTACTTATGTAACAAGGCTTGTTGACATTTTCATTGTTACGGTCTCGACATTTGT
The DNA here is from genome assembly GCF_000149955.1 of Fusarium oxysporum f. sp. lycopersici 4287. Classification (NCBI taxonomy): domain Eukaryota; kingdom Fungi; phylum Ascomycota; class Sordariomycetes; order Hypocreales; family Nectriaceae; genus Fusarium; species Fusarium oxysporum. The sequence continues at coordinate 1,954,212 of NC_030990.1, forward strand.
ACTTCAAGGGACAAGATGTGTGTGGTTTCAATTCAATAACGATATAATGCACGCACCCTTGCATCTGGGCGAACCAGGTACGTAGCTCCCTTGAAGTCAAGATACAAACATAGATCTGAACTGGGGGCGGACCCCTTGGTTCCCGAATCTTGCATAGAAGTTCCCGACTATTCTCGTGCCTGTGCCTGGCCTTCCCCCACCAGGTTCCCGAAGTGACGGAATAAGGTCAAGGTGAAAGGAAAACCAGGGGTGAAGACTGACTAGCTGCCATTGATCAGCAAATGCAAGGTCAGTGTGCCTACCCCAGCCTTTGTCAGGCGGATCTGGTGATGTTCTGGTCGGCTTCTGTCCGTGAACGTGGGGATAAACCTTCTCTGTAGTTTTGGATCCTCGGTGAACGACCTGCAACGCCGGCAACACTTGCGGTTATTACCCAACCATTACCGTACCCGCGTGTTGCCTATGCTAACCGCCTGTCGGGTATGGAATGGCATCATCTCGAGTCCCTTACGAGGATCCCACATGATCTGTATAGTCTGCAGCGCTTCATGACTGGGTGTGAGGCGTGAGGATGGAGCTCGATTTTAGAAGTAGGTCTCTTACTGAATGACATTGCTCAGCATTGAGCAATAATCGGCAAGCTACATGCGTCTGTTTTTTCACATCACTGCCACTTGAACGAAGAGTAATTGGTCACATAGAATCGTGATATCAAGAAGCCTCAAATGTTTGCTATGTAATACTCCAGTGGAAACATCCATAGGTCGATAATCCACTGTCATAGGCTCCAGATTTGACTCCAACCGCCTGTTCCAGCCCGGCATTTGTGAGGGGAAAACGCCAGTGCTTCAACCATTTCGGTCAACCATTTTTCTGGATACACACCGTACATCAGTTAGTTGAATTCGAACAGAGAATGCCTTCCTATTCGGTTTTGTTCAGCCCTACCCCAATTGCCTCTCGACTTAATTTCATTCTTTTGCCAAAATTTCTTAAACAAGTTATTCGGAGGGGTACACCGAAGTCCGAGGTCGGACCTAGCTCGCTTTCTACACCTACCTGGTAGTGAACAGCTGAGTATTCACACCTGGCAACTCATATCCAATCCGGGGATGATAGAATCTGTCCGTCTGACAAGAAAAGATTTTGTAAGTAGTTATCATCGCCAGTGGAGGCTCATGTCCTGCAGAGTGGCAGCATAGTGTCACAAAATCCAACATATTGAGCAAAGAGCGGCCAAATGCGCACCAATGAAAGCGTCATTTTAGTCAACAAATGCAATGCGCCGGTCTTCATCCACCGAGAGATTGGTTAGGCAGGCTATGCCGCCATCATACTTGATAGTGCACGAAAAAGAGGAGAGACCCTTGGATAGTTACATGTTCACTAATTAACTTCTATTGTAAGAGTATTCATAAGTTTCAGAAAATCTTCTCAAAGCTTAACATAAAGAAGACTAAAACTTAGACCTAAATTGCGTAAAGCTTTTCTGAAGAATGGATGCCGATTCCTTATTGCTCATGAACCCTAAGTAGCTGGGATAAGGCGGGCTTTGGCTGGTTCGATCTCATCTAAAACTAAGTGTCCAGGGTGCCACCGGTCTTTGACCTCCGTGGGGGTGGAATGTAGTGGGAATAAACACATGATGCAGACAGGAAATTGACTCTGAGAAGAAATTAATCAAACATGGGCTGGGGAATTTTCTTCAAACGAAGTACGTACGAGGGTATGTAACAACACCGGGGCGTGATCGTCATTCCTGGTTGACAGAGGTTCACGGTCTGTAAGTCTGTGCAACTACATGTGACCTATCACGATCAGTGAACTGACGAACTGGTTGTCGACTGTCCCCAATCACCTTTCCATTGGGTGACTGTGGTTTTAAGCAAAGTTTTTATAGCAGAATGATATGACTGTTGTAAAATTGATATCATATACAGCCTAAAAAGAAGACAAGATCAAACGGCGAGCGGCGGGTAGCGTAAATGCTTCAAAACACCTGGGATGGTGATACGGTGATACCCCACATGCGTCTGTGGACTTGAGCCTGGTGGCCCTGGTTTGATGTTCGGGGATTGCACGAGATTCAGATTGAGATTCAAGCTTGGACAACAAAAGCAGTCAGGGTCCAATCAATGGTGGGGGTCAGGTAGATCTCTTTGGTTAAGGTGTGTGGTGTTACGGTGGACAGAGAGCGGCTGCGGTACCAATGACTTCAATCCCGAGATACTGCGGAAAATGCGATGCAGCAAGAGGGGAAGGTTCTGCGGCTCTGGCTGTTACAGCCATCAAGGCAGGGATCCAGGGTGAACTAACCAGATGGTGCTGCACATCGTTCAGAACCGACAACATCCTCGGCATTATGGAAGGCCCAGTATGATGCCAACGTGGATCCTCTGACTGGACTTCCCTTGGTCCATGGCATGGCAACCCATGGGCAAGGCGAGCAGATTGCTCGCTCCTACGCCAACATCAGGCGGGTGGGACATATAAACCTCTAGAGGAAAGGTTGCGGTGCGGCAACCTCTAGAGGTTAGGATCAAAACCCCTAGAGGTAAGGTGCGCGCTGGTCGGTGTACGTGGACGAAACACAAGGAAGCGCAAAGCACCTTTAGGCTGGATTGTTGAGGAGAAGACTTTTCTTTTGCCGAGAGGTTGAGTCTGGTAAGGTACGTGAGGGCAGAAATCGATGATCGGCGGGTGTTGAGATTATGTGAAAGCTCGAGAGATGAATATCGAGATATAGGCAGATAACTAGAACTGATAGTAAAAACCCCGAGCTCGAGCCAAATAATACCCTCAAGTCATGGAGGGGAGACCAGTCACTATCAGAGAGCGTTGATTGGCCAATGGCTTTGGTTGAACAAAGATGTGTCGGCGGAATGAGTTGCGTCAACTCACGTTTTTTTCTTTCTCGCTGTTCGTTGCAAACAGGACCGAGAAAACAGGTCGCTGTCAAAGCTCATCATTTACGGTTCGTGGATTGTCAATCGTCGCGTTTCGAAGCACCGGCACTTGACCAGCCGGATGCCCTTGGCTATCTGATAGGCGCTCCTCTGAGTTAGTAGGTATCTCCATGGCTACCTCAGGGAGAGACCGCAAATAGATGTTGTTTCGCTATCATAACCCACGTAAGAATACTTGTGCGGATTTGTGACAGATCTTGGTTGATCACACACCCCCATACTCCCCCATGCCTGTGTGACCTGTTCTCATTTTGACTGTTCCCGGGTGAGGCGCGATGAAATCTATTGTTGAAGCCATGCCGTACCACCACGCTCTTCTCATGTTTGTACCCAGTGTTTCGAGGCACATCCCGCCATACTGGTGCTGTTGCCGCTCTTGCTTATATAGCCGCCTTCTGCCCTCATTGCTTCTTCCATTTCTGCAACTGGTGGTAACCCCCATTGCATATTGCAGCTGGTGGTATCATTATGACCGGCCCGGTTAACAGCATCTCCAAAATCTCCATAGATCCGTGAATGCTAGATGAATGCACTACAACATAACACAAAAGGGGAATCATATTCAGCGGGAAAGTGACCGCACTTCACTTGTACGCCATAGAAGCATGGGTAACAAGAGAATTTAGGTTGGCGAGGTACCGCGGTACAGTAGGTAGCTGCGCGGCCGAGCTCAAGTTCCACTCCTCAGCCGTTAGCAGGGAACCGCCTCAAGAGTCTTCTGTTCTGTGTAGAATACCGCGCTTCTATTTACGCTCGTAACCTCCTGGAGATACGTCTCCAAGGCCGAAACAGATCCGTTAGAGTCATAGTTTGATCGTGTTTTAGTGGCATGTCCTGGCTGTTCTTTGGAAAGTTTTGATGGAGATCGAGTGGGAGAGGACTCCGCCCGCGCCGTACGGTTTCTTGGGATGGTATGGTATGGGATAGGTTGCGCGCCTTCTCACACCTTGGTCCCTTCGGGCTTTCTCCAAACTACACACCCCTCACCGTCCGCTTTCTCAATCGTACGCCCTCCCGTCCTGGATAGCTCTTCCCCCCGGAGGCCGGGTGTGTCACCGACGACACGCTTGGGGGTTTACACTGCTCTACAAAATCCCCTCGCCCGCCTGCACATCCCTTCCCTTCGATCTCTCTCTTCTAACCCTCATACCTTTCTTTATCGCTACTGAGTATACCCTCTGCCTCCGATTCTTTGTGCTGTTGGGTGATATCGCAGCCATTCGTGAGCTGGAAGAGCTGTCGTGGTATCTTCATACCGACAAGCGTGCTCATTACCCCACCACCAAAAGTCAAAGAGACCCCGCCATTAAGCTCTCGATAAAGCTCCCACTTTGCCAGAGCTTCTCGCCTTCGCTCATTTCAACCTCTTCATATCCCTGAAGTCGCTGACACAGATCGCCCAAGATGGCTGGCATCGCTCCCGCTGCTCCCCAGCAACCACTCACATTCAACGATGTCTTCGAGGAGGAAGATATCGATGAGCCCAAGGAGGCCAACACGGTCCACCACATCCGCGCCAACTCTAGCATCATGCATGTGAAGAAGATTCTTGGTGAGTAGCTGGCGCCTTCTTGACAGCCACCAATGGCTTATCTCGGGAACAATATCTCCCCCGTTGCGTATCATGAGGACTTGCGCTGACTCCATTCTCTTTCTCCTACAGTCGCCAACCGTGGTGAAATCCGTAAGTCAAACAGCCCATTCCCTATCCTAGACCCGCAATCGCTAACATGTGAACAGCCATTCGTGTATGACTACCTGTCCATTCCTTCCGCCCGACCGTACATTTTAGACACTGCCAAGCTGACACGGATTTCTGGTTGTAGATTTTCAGAACTGTAAGTCTCAATCCTCGGGTTGGAACGGCTTATGACCTGAACTATGGCACTGACAATCACCAGGCTCACGAGCTTTCGCTGCACACTGTTGCAGTCTTCAGGTACCCCTCACTTGAAACCGCGATCCTAGCGACACAAGAATTCATAAACTAACTTGGATAGTTATGAGGATCGGTTGAGCATGCACCGACAGAGTACGCGATTGATCTATGCTCATTTGTGTTTTGATTCCTTTGCTGACTACTCTTTCAGAGGCCGATGAAGCCTACGTCATTGGCAAGCGTGGACAGTATACCCCTGTTGGCGCATACCTGGCTGGTGATGAGATTATCAAAATCGCTGTCGAGCACGGCGTGCAGATGATTCACCCTGGTATGGATATTCATTTTCGGCATCCGGGATTCATAGCGCTAACTAAGAACCCAGGTTACGGTTTCCTCTCCGAGAACGCCGAGTTTGCCCGCAGCGTCGAGAAGGCTGGCCTCATCGTGAGTCTAAAGTACCCCACCACTCCCGCTCCGTCCGTGCACTAACCCCGGACCAGTTTGTCGGCCCCTCCCCCGATGTGATTGATTCCCTTGGTGACAAGGTTTCTGCCCGAAAGCTTGCCAATGCTGCCAATGTACCTGTCGTCCCTGGTACCCAGGGTGCTGTTGAGAGGTACGAGGAGGTCAAGGATTTCACCGACAAGTATGGTTTCCCTATCATCATCAAGGCTGCCTTCGGTGGTGGCGGTCGTGGTATGCGAGTAGTCCGCGAGCAAGAGAGTCTCAAGGAGTCCTTTGAGCGTGCCACCTCTGAGGCTAAGACTGCTTTCGGTAACGGAACTGTCTTCGTTGAGCGTTTCCTTGACAAGCCCAAGCACATTGAGGTCCAGCTTCTTGGTGATAACCATGGCAACATTGTCCACCTGTACGAGCGTGACTGCTCCGTTCAGCGACGACACCAGAAGGTTGTTGAGATCGCCCCTGCCAAGGATCTCCCCGCTGAGGTCCGCGACAACATTCTCGCTGATGCTGTGAGACTGGCCAAGACCGCCGGTTACCGCAATGCCGGTACTGCTGAGTTCCTGGTTGACCAGCAGAACCGCTACTACTTTATCGAGATCAACCCTCGTATTCAAGTTGAGCACACAATCACTGAAGAGATTACTGGTATCGATATCGTTGCCGCCCAGATTCAGATCGCTGCTGGCGCCACATTGAACCAGCTTGGCCTCACCCAGGATCGCATCTCGACCCGTGGTTTTGCTATCCAGTGCCGAATCACAACTGAGGACCCTGCTAAGGGTTTTTCACCTGACACTGGGAAGATCGAGGTTTACCGATCATCTGGCGGTAACGGTGTCCGTCTGGATACTGGCAACGGTTTCGCCGGTGCTGTTATCACTCCCCACTACGACTCTATGCTTACAAAGTGTACTTGTCACGGTTCTACCTACGAAATCGCTCGTAGAAAGGTTCTCCGAGCCTTGATCGAGTTCCGTATTCGAGGAGTCCGAACCAACATTCCTTTCCTTGCCTCCCTCCTTACTCACCCTACCTTTATTGATGGAAACTGCTGGACCACTTTCATCGACGATACCCCTCAACTCTTTGATCTCATTGGCAGCCAGAACCGCGCCCAGAAGCTGCTTGCCTACCTCGGTGACGTTGCCGTCAACGGTAGCAGCATTAAGGGTCAAATCGGCGAGCCCAAGTTCAAGGGTGAAATCCAGGTTCCTGAGCTTATCAACTCCGCCGGAGAGAAGATTGATACTTCCACACCCTGCACCAAGGGATGGCGAAACATCATTCTCGAGCAGGGACCCAAGGCTTTCGCGAAGGCTGTCCGCGAGTACAAGGGTACTCTGCTCATGGACACGACTTGGAGAGACGCCCATCAATCACTTCTGGCTACTCGTGTTCGTACCGTCGACTTGCTCGGTATTGCCAAGGAAACTAGCCATGCGCTCTCCAACTTGTACTCCCTTGAGTGCTGGGGTGGTGCCACCTTTGATGTTGCTATGCGATTCCTCTACGAGGACCCCTGGGACCGGCTCCGAAAGATGCGAAAGCTGGTTCCCAACATTCCTTTCCAGATGCTTCTCCGTGGTGCTAACGGTGTTGCTTACTCCTCTCTGCCTGATAACGCTATCGATCACTTCGTCGACCAGGCCAAGAAGAACGGTGTCGATATCTTCCGTGTCTTTGATGCCCTAAACGATATCAACCAACTCGAGGTTGGAATCAAAGCTGTTCAAAAGGCTGGCGGAGTTGCCGAGGGAACGATTTCCTACTCGGGTGATAGTACAGTACCCTGTTCCTCATCGTGGTTTTTACCTACTGACCATCCTTACAGTGCTTCGCCCTGGCAAAAAATACAATCTTGAGTACTACCTCGACCTTGCCGATAAGCTGGTCGCCCTTGACATCGATATCTTGGGTATCAAGGATATGGCTGGTGTGCTCAAGCCTCATGCGGCTACACTTCTGATCGGATCAATCCGAAAGAAGTACCCTGACCTTCCCATCCACGTGCATACACACGACTCTGCCGGTACTGGCGTGGCTTCAATGGTCGCCTGCGCCAAGGCGGGCGCCGATGCTGTCGATGCTGCCACCGACAGCCTGTCTGGCATGACTTCGCAGCCCAGCATCAACGCCATCATTGCTTCCCTTGAGGGCAGCGAGTGTGACCCTGGTCTGGACCCCAAGCTCGTTCGATCACTCGACGTCTACTGGCAGCAACTTCGTTTGCTTTACTCTCCCTTCGAGGCCCATCTTGCTGGCCCCGACCCCGAGGTTTACGAGCACGAGATCCCCGGTGGTCAGTTGACCAACATGATGTTCCAGGCTTCTCAGCTAGGTCTTGGATCCCAGTGGCTTGAGACTAAGAAGGCCTACGAGCATGCCAACGAGCTTCTCGGTGACATTGTCAAGGTCACTCCTACATCCAAGGTTGTCGGTGATCTTGCCCAGTTCATGGTCTCCAACGGCCTGTCCCCCGAGGATGTGAAGGCTAAGGCTTCTCAACTCGATTTCCCCGGCTCCGTGTTGGAGTTCCTTGAGGGCCTGATGGGACAGCCTTATGGCGGATTCCCGGAGCCTTTACGATCTGATGCCCTTCGCGGCCGTCGCAAGCTCGATAAGCGACCTGGTCTTTTCCTCGACCCCGTCGACTTCGTCAAGACAAAGCGTGAGCTCGGCAAGAAGTATGGCGCTCCAGTCACCGAATGCGATGTGGCGTCCTATGTCATGTACCCCAAGGTCTTTGAAGATTACAAGAAGTTCGTTCAGCAGTACGGTGACCTTTCCGTCCTACCTACTCGATACTTCCTGTCTCGCCCTGAGATCGGCGAAGAGTTCAACGTTGAGCTCGAGAAGGGCAAGGTGCTGATTCTGAAGCTCCTTGCTGTCGGTCCCCTGTCCGAGAACACCGGTCAGCGCGAGGTCTTCTTCGAGATGAACGGAGAGGTTCGACAAGTCACCGTTGTTGACAAGAAGGCTGCTGTTGAGAACATTAGCCGACCTAAGGCCGATGCTAATGACTCGAGCCAGGTCGGCGCGCCTATGTCTGGTGTCCTGGTTGAGCTCCGTGTCCACGAGGGCTCTGAGGTCAAGAAGGGTGACCCTATTGCCATTCTTTCTGCCATGAAGATGGAAATGAGCATATCCGCGCCTCATAGCGGAAAGGTTTCAAACCTTCAAGTCCGTGAGGGTGATTCTGTTGATGGTTCTGATCTCGTGTGTCGAATCGAGAAGGCCTGAGATGGTTGCGCAAGGAAATAAAAGATTGGGTTTAATGACACTTATGGATATCAGGCAGGAAGAACCCTCAAACTATGGGATTGGCGTGTTGAGATGACCTATGAATAGTTCTCTTTGAAGAAACTTTGAATACAATTATGAATTAACTCAATGAGGATATGGTTACCGTCAGGCTTCTACTAATCTTGTGAAGTTTAATTATAGATTTATAACACTTTAGGGAATTCTAGAATTATCCCTACTAAGTTTACGAAAGTTTAGCATAATCTCTTTATAAAATATTATAATATAGATGTAGTAAAAAGGTGGCATCTGGTAAAGCACCAGAGGGAATTTGTTTATGTAAGCATCGAGGAGTACCAACCGACATGCCCTCAAATTCCAAAGATGAAAGACTGAATTGTCATATCTTACAGATATTTTGGGTCAGTGACATCATCAAATCTTGTAGAATCTTGCTTATGAAAGTCGGTTGTAGAATTTGAGCTGAGACTCGTAGTTCAAAGAAAGGGGGGTTGATAAGCCTTGGTAGTCTTGCCGGTTTTCACAGCCAGACATCCATAACATGGAAGATGATGTTTGTCTCCAATAAAACAGCGTAAAGTCAATCATCTTAATAAATGGTACAGTATTTAATGATATCTCTAATCGTGTACGAAAAGGTTAAATAGATGGTTAGTTATAGACAACCTGTGAGAGGTGAATCCTTGTTCGTAGTCTATAGCTTGTAGTGGAAACACTATTCCTAAGGCCTAGAGGGTAGGGCTATTGCGGATTAAATATTGTATTCTTTAATCATGGTGTAAATATTAAGTACCAGAGTCTTGCTTTCTTTGACCCCAGCTGATCATCTCCAGCGAAGAGCCACATGAGACATACGACAGCCTAAGGAACTTATCAGAAGTTGGGTCGTCTCATTCAGGCCCTCAGTCTAGAACAGCTTTGCAAACCCGAACCGGGGCATACTTGTAGATCTGTGTGGGGCCGGATCTCGAGGCTATGGGGTATGCGGGGGTGGGTCTGAAGAATCGGTGGACCGGTGCCACGATCCGCTGTCAAAACAAATAAAAGCAAGGGGTCAACATCGCAGTCGAGACGAATGACATCAGTCCTGAAGCATGCCTTTTCGAGTGTTTCCCTAAATTCCTGGTCTATGGCCTGGGTGGAAAGTAGTCTACGTAGTAACGCCCTTACGCTTGAAGTTCGGAGGACTCTCGGGGTTCTTGGTGGCTGGAAAATGATAATCCCCAGATCGACAATAGGGGCGCCTCGAGGATGAGAATGAATTGGATGTCAGCTCCACCTTGTACCAACCCTATAGTAGCATAGGGAATCTAGCCAACTTACCGTATGAATGGGAAAGTCGGGATTGTGCTCCGGATTGAAGACTGAAAATGCCCTGTTGAACCTGGGTATTATTGATGATGTGCATTGGGGCTTGGGACGAATCTTGAATATACTCCGCATGAACCGTATATATTAACATGACTTGCTGAAAGGTTTTATGACTCTCAACAACTACTCTGGCTTTTCTTATGATCCTCATCCATAGAGTATCATGGATTGAGGATGAATCAGTTCCTGAAGATAGGCTCACACAAGTCTCCCTATGGGCTTGGAAGCTCACGCGTCGACAGTGCGGGGAATCCCACTCGACCAGTTCTATGGAGGGTTGCATGCGTCAAAAGCTGCAAGTATCGACAGGGCCGATACCCTGGATAATACGGAGTCAATTCATTGTATCAGAAGTTTGATCATGTGGCCCGAAATCGGATGTACTCGGATGGGAGTTGTTTAAATAATCATGATGGTTGTGATTTAGTCAGGATACTAAGAAGAATGTCATTCACAATGACGTACATGAGAATGAGTATACATGCAAACTACTGGTAAGACCAGGCGATAGGGCAGACGGACAAACTGGACGCCCTAACGAGAGTTTCTAGTGACCAGAGGCCGGCGAACCTGAAAAACAGGCTCCGTCGGTCCGTAGTGATGATAGCAGAGGCTGATTGTTGATGATGGCAATCCTCCCCCTGTCCGGAGTGCACGGTGAATTTTGATCCAATATTGGGCGACAATTTTCGCCGCTTGATGGAATGCAACGCAACCATGAGAGGCCCCCTCTGGCACTTCGGGGTAAATAAGGTAAAGACCTTCACCCACCATTTCATTAACATCGGAGAACAGCGATGATCAGAACATCAATAGTGATATGCTTTGTCCGATCGATCCTGGCGTTCATGTCAGCCTTATTCTGCATGATTGAACTGAGAGAAGCGGTGAGTTTTACTTGTTTTGAAGGTTCTTTGTGTAGTTAGCTTTTCCCATTGTCAGACATGGCTTTTCGAGCTCGTGACTCTCGATGCCGGAAGATTAGTGAAAGTGTGGGGGAGGAGCAAACCCCCAGACTTGGCTTATTGACACCTGTAATTTTGGGCATTTAGCCCCCCGCTACCCTCCACTACCGCTCGACAAGATCCCACTGCAGCCGGGGGCGACCGGCTATCTTATGCACGATAGATGCAGTGCTGGAGCTCTGGACTTTTGGAAGCATAAACCTGGCCAATCATGGACTGTACTGTGGTGGTAGTGGTGTTTTGCTTCACTAATTCTTATTTCTCAGCATAATCGAGAAGCTTCATTCTGATACTACTGGAGCAACGTTGTCTTCCTGCCCACCTTGATAGATCTCTCAAAGAATCAATGAAGAACCCACTCGTATCTACTACATTTGATATTAATGAATGCGATACTATGTATACATTGAGCGTGAGTGAGCGACTGTAGATATCAGTTTGTTTTCCTGTCCCTCCACACTGATTTGGCTCGCCCCCTGTCGCTTGGCACACGCACGGCAGGCGCTGTGGATGGATCTGCGGCTGCCTGCCCTCCGAAACCCAAAATTCGCCCACCGCAAAGCAAGCCAAACCAGGCCCAGGAGCAACCTGCAATACAGTTAAAAAAACACCTTCCCCTCCAACCCTCCTCTGACCTCATTTCCACGCAAACTCTCTTCCTAACACACCTGACTGAATTTCTTCCTTTGAATTCCTATGTTTTCGATAGGAAGCATTATAATAACTGATACCCATCATCGCAGTCACCTCTAGCAACACACAAACCACTTCTTCCAGCGCGAGCAATGGAGAGCCTTCAACTATCCCAGGTTCTTGCCGACCTCAGCAATATCGGCGCCGCCGTACGTGTCCACATTTAACCTTGAGCTCCTTTCTGCTACGTGTTCATCTGTGCAGTCGAGACTAACGTATCTCGTGTGTCAGGATCCGGGAGCCGCAGAGGCCATCGTCAGCGCCAACAACCCCTCCAACTCTAGTTACACCCGAGTCGAAGTGACTGCAGCCGCAACTGCCCCTACCTCGAGTCCTACTACGAATCAACAACGACGTCCCACAGGCTTACAGCGGCATTGGTCGTCGGAGAAATTCGACAAATTCGGCCGCCGCATTCTCTCTCCCGGTTCCCACTCTGGTTCAGCTGTAAACTCTAGCCCTGGAACTCCTCGCCGAGGCGAATCTGATGTGAGGCAACCCCCCCCCAACCGTCGTCTCAAAGGCGAAGCTGGGACTTGGGCACTGACAGAACTGCTGTACAGTTCGAAGAAGACCTGGAGAGAGCAGGCACACTCATGCAACTATACGACATTCGCTCCAAGATCAAGCAGCAGGATAACAGCAGTCTGCTCAGAGCTCGAGAGAAGGTCAACGCGATAGCAGCGCGACAACAAGCTCAACAGGCCGCGGAACGCAACATGAAGGCAGCTGACGAACTCCGACGACAACGCTACTCTTTCCCAAGAGCCGGCCTCTGAAGCGAATGACCCTTACGATTTCCTTATATCTCCTCACGACGGATCACGGGCTCGTTACGAAAGGACAGGCGCTGGGTAATATCTGATTGGTGTTTGCGGGATGATTTCTTTGACGGCGTTTGGGACACAAAAGTATATGCCGTCGGTGCGATGAAATCGATCCTGTTCTGAAGATCAAGGTTGAAGACAACCCTGGTATGTTTTAACGATTGGAACTGCTGACATTAATACGATGCGCTTGGATAATCGAAGCGGATGTTGTTGTTTTCGCACTTTGGGGGACCAAGATGGCACCAAACCATGTATATATACCATGGGAGAATGAAAGCGGTTTCTATATTCTCGAATAGTCCGACTCCTTCAAATTATCATAAGCATGCCGCGCCTTCGATCACTCTCCAGACATGGCATCAATTCTTGCATCATTTGAGCCTCTTGGCCTAATGCCTCTATGCATGCGAGGATCATATATACTGTCGAAAGTTGATTTAACTCTTAGCCATTTCAGAAAGCACAGCATAGATTATTAATAAGCTTAATTGCCGTAGGCCGAACTAACATGGAGCTCCAAGACGGGTCTTTGGAGGGTCTATAAGCTGAGCTTTTGGGATATGCCGGGTCCGAGAGTTTGGGTTGATTCTTGCTTGGCATTTGGAATACTTACATTAAAAAGTCCAGAATACTCATGCAGGTCCTTTTACAAGTCGCTTATGACGTTCTAGACTGTGGTTTATGAAGCAGATCAATCATCAACGAAATGATGGAGTAGCTAAGGGTGGAAACACGTCATTTCATTGGCTTCGCCACATCAACGAGGAATTGGAATTTGGCCGCGAAGACTTGAGGCTTAGCAGTCTTGGACAGGTGATGATCTCGGTCCAAACTTGCCGGTGAAGTACAGACCTTTCCGCTACCATTTACGAACCAAAGGGACTGGTTATCAATTGATACGCGAAATACGCTGCGTATTGACGACGGTCTTGATTCACTCCTCAAACCTGTATATCACCCTTGAACGTAGCATGGTATGATTGTATAGCGGGAATCACGGCAGATATGAAGGTTACCGTGATGTAAGCGCCAAGCACTCAACTGCTACTGTATCTTTACGCACAGGCACTATCGACCACGCAGCGCATAGCATTAAACCTCGTTTGATAGCCAAGAACACACCATGTTGGCCAAGACGAGACAAAAGTGGAAACACTCGAGACCAAGAAGAGGCTTGTGACCGCGTTTTGTTAGAGTTACGCAGGCAACTTTAGGCTCTAGGCCAAGCTTGGGTGGATATCATGATTCTTCTCTTCTCTTGGCTTCGTCGTTTGAGTTGCACTATGCATAAAGGGCCCTCCTCCCACTCTCTTGTCTTCCCTTCTCTCATTCGTGTGGAACTTGGAATAGCAAAAAAAAAAAAAAACCTATTATCCTGTTTTTTCTTACACCCTTTGACGGCCTGGTCTAATCGTCAATCACCTACTGTAACAGATCTTTTACACAACCTATCAGATAAAGACGTCACCTCCCTGGGAACACCATCACACACATTCTACGTCATAGCCGAGCGACTCAGCGCCGCAAACAACACGTCAAAAACAGAGTTTGCCAATTGAACGCTCTTCAACTCTACTTCATCATCGTCGCGTATACACATCGCGCATCTTCATACTCACAATGGTGCCCACTGAAGATGTTTTTGCGCGCGACTACTACAGATGCTCTTATGGGTGGAATTGGAATGGACGACGATGTGTTCGTAACAACTGGTCCTACTGGGGGCGCTGGGTGTTAGCGGGCATCGTCATCTTTTTCTTCGTCCTCTTCCTCTTCTGCTGCCTGTAAGTAGTTGCACTCTCATTGCCGTTTGAAGTATCTTACTAACACATCAAGATTCTCTCGCCGTCGCAAACGCCGTGGCGTTAAGCCCGTGTACGGCACTGGATGGATGGCGGCCAAGCCTTGGGGAAACAACAACAACAACCATCAGATGTACAACTACGGCAACCAAGGCGGTTATAATCAGGGCTACCAGCAGAACAACGGTGGTTACGGAGCTCCACCTCCACCTCCAGCATACGGCCAGCAACAGCAGCCTCAGTACACTGGTACGACATTCAACACCAACGACGGGTACTACGGCCAGGGCCAGTATTCCGGAGTTCAGCAACCACAGGGTACATATCAGCGTGATGGTGCTTACTCCCCACCTGCGGGTCCTCCTCCTGGAAAGTAAAGCACGGCGATGGGTGCGTTTGGAATGGGAACGGGTTTAAAATAAGACCGATATGGAAAGGATACCACCGATTGAGGCGTTTGGGAGGCTCGCTATGTAATGAATGGACTTACGTCAAGACATACTGTGATAAGAGGCATTACTCTCGCGAGCATGGCCTGGGCGGAATTACGAGAATTATTTTTTTTCCTAATCGATTCTAGTCTTCTCTCTAGCAAGTATTTATCGAAATAGTTAGATAACTATGCTTGTGACGCGTTGCTGATAACGTTTCAGCAGATCTGTCGTGACTTCAAGGGCATGATATTGATGAATGAACTGAATTCAAGAACAACAGCCGCATACTATTAGGTGAATTTGAACGTATGCATAGATAATTCGACATCAACGCCACAGCCGTTGACGGGACCTGCATGAAACATGATAAAGGCGGGAAGAAACAAATTTGCAGTATATCATTCGTTGGGTTATGCATACCGCCTCATGATAACAGTGGACGACGATCTGAATATCTCTTTAGCCAATACAATAATGCCGAATTCATTCGCGTATAAAGGCAGTGCTGCACATCGCAATCATAACAAGAGGAACCCAAGCCTTGGCTCTTTGATATTTTCTACGCCAAGTCCCGAGAGCCTGGTCCAATGTACACACCTTGCAGAGAGTATGCCTCGATACCCATGGATCATCTTACATTTTACCACCAATTCCAATACTCTCCAGCCGTTGAAATCTGACACCGATAAATGACGAAATCATTTCAAAACCCTCAATTTTCCACTTCAACTCTGCGACAGGATCGTCCGGCAATCGAGACGACCCTGTCATTTCGGAAATGGAAGAAGCCCCTGTGGCCCGCATCAGGACCAGGGCTGAGCTTCTGGCAGAAGGGCTAACAACGGTATGGCGTCTTTGATACTGGTGATGATTTCATGGCTTTTATCCCGCATGATTCAAGGAATAAAGACTCGTTTGTGTTTGAGAAGTAGCTGGACATTGTTCTTTGACCTCGCACGTTGATCTATGGTAGAATGTCACCAGGCGATACTCCATAAGTTACATACAACAAAGATCGTCAACTCATCGACTTGCCTATCTTGCTACTCTCAATTTCCCAAGCATGCCGTTAACCATTCTCTTTACAGCATTCTCCGCGAATATTCGTTCAATCGCCCGATGTCGGTCCTATAAAGGCTAGGGCTAAGTGTCAAGCCATGGAGTCGTCATCACCCCTTCAACTGTCAAAGTCAGCTGTTGAAAGCCCGTATTGGATGGATTCAAAGTCAGATTACAACAAAGTTCATATTCAATGCAATGGGCGTACATATTCTCTAAGCGGAATCGACTCTGCTCTCTTCGCCGAGTCCACTCTCAGACCGAAGTGAACTGTCCGCCCCCACGAATGGATATCCAAGCGACAATCCTGTCGAGTTTCACAGTTTCAGAACTCTTCTGACAGGGATGTTTTATCGATCAGGGGCAAATTGAACCATTAGCGGTCCCGTTTCCCCTGGATCATCCCCGCCACTCGCGGTAATTCTGGACCTTTCAGCGTCTCCCTGTCCCTAGTGGCCAGGCCTCTCTACCTGGCGGGCGCCTCTAACTCCAGCTCCACCGTTGCTTTCTTCCCTTCTCTTTGACTTCTAGGCTTAGGTTGTACTTTATTCTCTACACCAACACGAACGACAATGCTGATGTGGCTGTCGTTTCCTAAGCCTCTCTTTAACCTCGTATAGGTCATCTACACTCTCTTGGTTATTTCTTCAAAACATTCTCTTGTACTGACGGTGCGAGCGCCGCTCTTGTTCTTCATCCACAGTCCTCTTCTGCTGGACCGCCGTCCTTCATTCCAACATTCGATTAGCGACCCGCTTCAATATTGACACGCGCTGAAAGAAGATACAGCATACGTCGTTGTCTCAATAACATCGTGTTTTGACTTTTTGACCGTTTCTCGATCAACATCCCCGAACTCAGTTCAAGCATTATCAACTTGCCCATGCAACCAAGTAGTATTATACCCGCAACCTCGAGCAAAATACGCAACACCACATTCATTATATCTTTCTCGATCTTTTCGAATTTATTTCACTCATTACCAGCTCCATCTTGAACTGGGACACATCAGTAAAATGCCCTCCATTGACGAGGCCATGGCGCGGAGCCTTCGGGGCAGTGCCTGGGAGGTGGTCAAAGACAAGTTTGTCCGGACAATTGTAGCCGACCTTTCACGACGAGATATGTTAGCCGATGCAGCGCAAACAACCGATGAGGTTGCACAGAAATCAGAAGACTTCGCAACCGCTTTCTCTAGCTGGGACAACTGTATGAACGTGGCGTGGTGCAAGTGCGTATATCCTTCGCTACTTACAGGCCTTGTTTGCTAACTTGACCCAGGTGGCCAGTAATTGGTGTGATGATCATCGGAGGTCTTATCATTTTCAGTATTGTTTGGTGTATTATTCGCTGCTGCTGCTGTGGTCTTTCATGTTGTTGTAGCTGCTGCCAGTGCCTGAAGTGCTGCGGTAACTGCTGCGGTGCTTGTGACCCTCCACGCAGTGCTACGAAGCATTTGGATGACCCTTATGCTCCCCAAAGTCAGCATCATGGATACCGAAGTGAACCCCCAATGAATTCATCAGCGCCTCAGTACGGCGTCACAAAGCCCATGCGATCCGAGCCACCTCAGTATGCAGAATTCGAAACGAGTAAAGGCAGAGATGATGACGCCCTCCCTGAAATGCCCAGCTGGGAGGGTGCTAGCAGCAAAAAAGTCGAGGTCCACACAGAGGCCTTTGAGCTTGACACTCTACCTTCGAAGCCCCCTTCATAGTCAGCAAAGCAACATGATGGGGGGAGTTGCGCCGGACCAATCTGACTCCCTACAGCCAGGCACAGAGTAATTCAAGCGGCTACCTCGGCGCTAACCAAGCTCCCGATGCCTATTCACCTATCGACCAGCAGGGTTACGGCTATCAAGCCCCCGGCATGAACCCCATGTACAGCAATGCCGCTGCTGTCGCACCGATGCCACATGAACGTCGCTCCCCAGCCTTGAACACCAATGGATACGGCAACCAAGGCTACGGCCATGATCAAGGATTCGAACAACCCCAGGGCTACGGGCAGATGCAGGGCTACGGGCAACAAGGCTACGGCCAGGCCACTTCCCCCAACGATTATGCCGCAACTTATAGCGGATACCGAGGAACTCCTCCGCCGCGGCCTGCCAGTTTCGCCAAGCGAGCTTCAATGCATCAAGATGAATTTGGTACTTATGGACAGTTTCCTCCTCGTCGTTCTCCAGCTATACCAGAAGACTATGGTTATGGATCACCCGTTCGTCAATCACCCGGCCCCCAAAACGATTTCGGCTACGCTCAGCCACCTCGCCAGTCTCCAGCGCCTATGAACGATTATCGAACACCGCCTCCTGGTCCCGAAGCGAGCTATGGTGCAAATCCTGTTCAGCAGCGGCAACACATGCCAGAGTCCCACTCTCCGCAAGAGCCATACCCAGGTTTCAAGCCATACCAGCCTTAAGCGGTGGATTTATGACACTTTGGAGGTGAACGAAAGAAAAGGCATATGGTTATGTTTTTCTGAGTATTTCATGGATATACGGAGTTGTTTCCGGCATTTTGTTACTACTTTACTAAGTTTTATGCGTGGGCGTTTCTGGGGAGAACTTAGGTCGAACTTTTCTTTAGAATTTGGGTCTGGATACTCATGTTATATTTTTGGAGGGCCCCATGATACGGATTTGTCTTGTCAGCCTGTAGAAAGATGGCTTGAATGCACCACTTGGCTACGACACAAGGACTTCTCGCCTACGTGATGAAACTCTGTTCAGCTTCATGCAAGCTTGGCGTTATAGCCAAGTCTTAGCCATTCATTTAGATGATGAGTTTGCTAAACAACAATGATCCTCGCCCGTGAGGCTTTGTGAAGTTTGATTTGAAGTCGCTTCTAATCCCGAAGTGTAATCCCACCTGAAAACGCCCCAGGCTCCTATTTACGCCGTGAGCCTGACTGCCACTGAATGCCGACAAAGAACCACCAGTATTTGCAATATAATATATCTCCACTCGCTGGTAAGACACCACGACTCGAAACCAGTACAGATTGTTTGTAAAAGACCCATACTACCAGAAAACTCGAGAAAACTTGAAACAAAACAGACAGGCCTGTCCAAAGCTTATGTAACCTCTTCTACTCCTTGGGATATAGCTCTTGGGGAACCTTATCCTGAGGACCACGGGCGCTCGCACTGCTTCCTATGATTGTGCGATCGTCACCGTCGCGCTCGGGATCATACTCTCCAGAGTCTCTGCCTTTGGGTTGCGTGGAATGAGTGGGACGCGTGACATGCTTATCGTCATCGTCATCGGACTCACTGTCAGTCTCGTGCTCTGAATCGACAAGTCTGACACGTGAAGTCTCGTCCTCGCTGTCGTCGTACCTCCTGCGGCGGCCTTCGTCATCAGATTCGTTGCCATGGCTTTCGTGGTTGGTCTCTTTGAGCTTGATGAACGAGTCGATGATATAGTATTGGAGGGCGTTCATGATGAGGGGGAAGATCATCATGACAAACGCGATCTGAAGCTTCTCATTGCCCTCGGTCCAGCCAAGAGCCCAATCGCCAGCTTTTGAGATCCAAGGCATCATTATGAAGATGATGAGCACGCAGATCTTCATGCCAAAAAGGCCACAGAAATAAATGACTGATTGTTTTAACCACCACCAGGCATTGGGCGGCGTACCGTAGTTGCCAGACTGAACAGATTCGGGGGGTTGACCGACGGGTGTGAAACGAACGAGACCTGTGAGGATCTTTAGGAGAATGATGAGTATGGGGATACCGAGAGTGGTCTATAGATGTTAGCAAATCTGGGGTGTGAATCACAGCATAGGCTGATACTTGCATCTATCGCGAGGTTGAGAAGATAGAAAGAGCATGGGTTCGGGGCGTAGTTGTCGTCATCGGATCGTCTTGTCATGGATGTTGCTGAAGGGTCGACCTGGACCGAGAATCGACCGCTCGTCAACATGGACATGAAGATGTTGGCGATGTGGACGAGCACAGAACCAAAAACCTGCTTTGACACGTCGAAGAACCAAATCTTGAGAGGTCGTTGAGGTCGTTCCCGCCACCGCTTATAGACGAGGGAGAGTAGAGCCAGAGCACCAAGTGCGCCTTGTACAAGCAGCGCGAAGGAGCCCAGTAACGAACACTCCCCATTGGAATCGTCTTCGTCGTATGACTGTGGTGCTCCGGACGCGATGAAGGTTGCGGATGCGGCTGTGGAGGAAGCCATGGAGGCGGCTGAGGCGATAACTGAGGTAGCCATCTCTAGAACTGTTGAAGATTGGGCGAGAATCAAGGAAGAAGCATCATCGACGGCGACTGGTATATCTTCGGGGTTCGACGGAGGTTGCATGTGTACGTGGACGTTTGATCGATTATGATGTCGAATGTCTCAGTAGAGAGGAGAAGTGGTGATGTTTCAGGACAGCCAAAAGGGTCCAACGGGGGCGAAGAAAGAGACGAATGAGAGTTGTTGAGAGCAAAACTCTTACAAAACTTGTCAAGAGATGAAACTTGTATTTATCTTGGTATAACGATAGCAAAAAGAAAGACCAAAAAGAAGATGACGAATGGAGACAAAATGAAAGGGGGAGGAAAGTCAAAACGGAGAACGAGGCGCTTGTGACTGATGGGACTGATCATGAATATCGACGCCTAGACTTCTCCAAGACTAAGCCTGAGCCTGAGCGTGGTCATGGATATTCGGCTCCTGCTGCTGGTCGTTCTCAGATTAGACTGGAGCTAAGCCCAAATTCAATCTAGACTCTTCAACACAGCCACTCCCTTGTCTGTTTTTCCCCGCCAGACCAAAGTCCAGAGTCAGTCTGGTTTAAGGTAGCCTTGGCCCGCGGATTAAGACTCAGCCACATATACCATGTCCCCGTCTTGTGGCGTCCTGGTTCATCTTCGGCTCAACTTAGCTCCGTGAAGAAACCTCAGGTGGCGGCTATCAACACCAAAAAAAGTACAATCCAAGTCGACGTCCACGGTCCTTCCAACGCCGACTAGCTCCCCTAATACCGTCGACCTTCCCTTCACACAATGCTTCGTCCGATATTAAGGGTCCCTAGATCCGCATTTGGCCTCGGCCTGCGCTCAACAGTCAATGCCCGCCGATCTATCCATCATGTTCCCCAACTGCCGCACGACTATTCTGAGGGTGTTCCTAACCTCATGAGCCCTGGAGGTTTCTCGATCGCTTGGACTGAATACATGAAGCTGACGGTGGAGAAACTGAATGCTTTGACTGTTGGTATGTGTGGCATTGATGTTCTAGGACAGCATTGAACCACATTGTTCCCCAATTTGACGTTGAATTATATACCAATTCAACACTTACTGACATGCCAATTTCCAGGCACTGAGCTCGAGGATAAGGACACAAAAACAATCGCTCTCATGACAGCCCGCGAGCCTAACCAGGCCCCAATCTTCAACTATGCTTCTATGGCGCACAACAACCACTTCTTCTTCCAAGGCATCGCACCAGAAGGAACCCCCATGCCCGACGCCCTCCGCAGCGAACTAGAAGCCTCATTCTCCTCCATCGAGACCCTCCGCCGCGAATTCATCATCACTGCCTCCGCCATGTTCGGTCCGGGCTTCCTCTGGCTCGTCAAGGCTGGTCCCGGCGACTACCGTCTTCTGCCCACCTACCTTGCCGGATCTCCCTACCCCGGCGCTCACTGGCGCGCCCAGACCACCGATATGAACGCCGTGGGCAAGGATGGCTCTGCCCGCACTTTTATGCACAACCAGGCGTTCGGTGCCAACAAGCGAAACAGCGATCTTCCCCCAGGTGGTGTCGAGCTGGAGCCTCTTCTGTGTCTAAACACCTGGGAGCACGCATGGCTGTTGGATTGGGGTGTAGGGGCTGGTGGCCAGGGTGGAAAGGCTGCTTTCGCCGAGTCATGGTGGAAGTTGATCGATTGGGAGAAGGTGGCTCAGAAGTCGGGAGTGCTGCGACCTGGCTTCAAGTCTGCGTAAGCAGAAATATGACACATGACAGCGCCTAGACAGGATGTATAGTTAGGACACGATGTTACGGCATTGGATAGAGACAAAGGGATAAGGGAAGCGAATTCTGTAAGATATTGTACTCTGCATATACAGGTGGGGAAAATGTACCATTTGACGTCTCAGTGCGTCTCTTACGTCCTATATCTTGCTCATGAGACGCCTGGGAGATGGTTTGGTTACCCAGGTATGTTGCCATCCGCTAGTTCTGGTATATAGCGTACCTCGTGATAGTGGACAGCAAAAAGGTATAAACACCAAAAAGACATACAACACCAGGTATTCGCTGGTCGTCACCGACCCAACTACTAATCCGGCGCTTCGTGGCTTGACGATGGGGGAGCAGACGGGACCCCGTATTCTACACGAGCTGTGGTCGTATGTGACGATCGAGCTGGTAAGATGAAATTATATCAGGATGTTGAGCACTATTGGCCGACTTGAATGTATCACAAACCTCACAACCGGATGCCACCAAGAGTAAATATCAGAAGGACTCAAGGGTGAAAGTTATTGCTGGTAGGCAAATTATATGTATACGTGTATACATGCCTAAGAGCGCCGAAGCGATACATTTGGTTTCGTTGCCAAACACACCCTCCTGCAATAACAATTCATGTTGAAGGCAACATTCTTCTACTCCTAATCAGCCAATCCTGCATCACACGTCCTGTCCATATAGCTCATGAAGAGGAGAGACCGTAACAAAGACTTATAATACCGACCCCATATAAGACTTAACAATAAGTTTCCAGAAAGACATTAACATCACATAGCTTCAAGGACAATATTGAAATTCATCATGTCATTTTCTTTTCCTATCCTAAGAAGCTAGCCCGAGCTACCTATATGAAGTAAAAAATCAACAAGCGCTGTGTGGTATCTGCGTCATCCTTCGTGAAGTAAAGAAATTTAAGGGAGTGGGCTGTGCAGTGTTGAGTTTTCTAGAGTCGTGTGCGAATGGTATAAAACGAAGGCAGCTCGTTCCCCTCGAGCAATGGCCTATCAATCAAGAGAACATCCTGAGTATGCAAATTCCAGTACCCAAAAAGACATCATTGCTCATCTCGAGCTAACATTCATCCGCTGTGTAAGCATCCCGCGAGAGAGCCGCAGCAAGTATCGCATAGTGGTTGTACGTTCTGGCATGTAAAAAGACACAACACCAGTACAAAGAGAAAAAACCGAGTCCCAATAACCATCAATGAGGGGTAAGAGGTCAACGGTATCGAAATGAAATCAACGCAGAGTAGAGTTTTGGTAAGTGATAGAAAAGTGGCGGATGTGGTGGTTTAGATCATGTTTCCATTAACGCTGATCTCAAAACCCTCGCCCTTTTGTCTGAGCGCCTTTGCGAGCATAAGCTCTCGCATCCAGTCGATGCGGTCATCTCGGTTCTTGACAGCAAAGTGATGCGTCTTGCCTGTGCCATTGACACCTTCTGCGGGAATGGCGCCAGCAGGTTGAAGATGGCTCTCACGCTTACGAAGGCGGGCAGTGTTCTTCTCTTGAGGGATGAGCTGGAAAGCAAAGGCACCAACGGGGTCGCTCTTCTCGCGGCTGTGGCTTCCACGAGAAAGATGCATCGTCTTGAAAGCAGCAGTGAGCTTTGAAGAGGATGCAACACTTGAGCAGGCAATTGCGTAATCGTCAATGTCCACATACTCAAGGGTCCGGCCGAGCTCCTCGGCATCCTTGTGCATATTGAGACGCGTACCCTTAAGAGTAAAGTAACCGTCCTGCCACTCATGCCGAAGCATCTTTGTCTTGCGCTTCTTCATTGGGCCTTGGTGGCTGATGCCATTGGCAGGGTCAGCAGAGGGAGACTTGCCCTTGGCACCAAGAGGTGTGATCGTTGGTGCCAGGACCTTCTCAGAGCCATTAAGCTGGCCACGGGAAAAAGGCAAGTTGTCGCGAGGGGGTGGCTGAAGAGGCTGCTGAGATCGTGAACCTCGTGGGGACTGGGGTGAAGAGGATCCCTGGGAAGGGCGGCTAACGAGAACAGGCTTGTTCTCCTCCAGAGCGGGCATCACAGGGAAAGATGGGCGGCGGGCTGAAGTGCGAGACTGGCAGCGAGGAGGGGAGACATTGTTAGTTGGAGATGTGCGGTAGTTCATGTCAGGGGGCACAGATTGGGAGAAATCTCGAGCCACTGGGCCAATGGGTACAGCTGTAATGGGAACATCAAGCTCCGAAAATGGTGTACCATGGCGGAAGCTGTTCCTGGGTGTCATCTCCAGGTCAGGAGATCGAGGGCTGGTCTTCTCCATCTGGTAAGGGACAAAGGCGGGCTGGTGTTGCTGTTGCAATTGCTGTTGATGTTGAGCAAATGACTGCGTGGGCTTCTTCTGAGGGGGAGGCACTGAAGAAGCCCCAAGACGGGACGGGGGAAGCTGAGGTTTCCCAGGGATGGACAGTTTAGGTAGTCGGCGCAGGCCTTGGTGAGGAAGCTGGGCCTGTGCGGTTGGCATACCATCAAATGGAGGTGTGGGAGGCACCTCGGCGCTGCAGTCTCCCTGCTGTTGGTGCTGAAAGCTAAGGAATTGTCTGACATTATCTTGAGGATCTCTTGACTGAACGCCACGGAGAGATGCCTCGTAAAGGTACTGGAGAGGAGGCATGCCAGGACCCATGACATCCGAGGAGGCGACAACAGAAGGTACAGCGTCCGATACGGGGCGGACCTTGTTAGGGTCCAATGCCTTGGCCGTCTCAGGGTTGCCAGCATCTCCAACCATGACGGTACCAGTGGCATTAATATCCACATGTGGATATTCTTTCTTGAATGCTCTGATAAGCTGTTGTTGCTTTCTGAACTTGGAACAGTTCTCCCCCTTGGAACAGTGATGGGGCTTTGGGATAACTTGTTCAATACCGATGATAGACACTGACTCCATGGGAGTAATATCGTCTCCATTTGTCCTTGCACGATGACGTCGCTTGCTGCTCTGGCGACGCTTGAGACCACCTTCTTCCCCTCTTCGCGCTTCTCTGACAACTTCTTTGCTTGGAACATCTTCAATTGGTGTTTCCGGGCGAGGTGATGCAGGTCTGCTGTCTCTGAGAGCTTGGATTTGATGCCAGACTTTGGTCCTGATACCAAACGATTGGATGTTAAGCTCCTTGAGATCTTCAAACTTAAGCGTTATCAGAATTGCACCGCTGATATCATTCTCCATAAATCGGTCCGCCACGGACAGCTCAACGCCAGCATTGAGCATAGCCTGCGCAACCATCTCAGTGGACCATGATGCCAGAGTTGTCGTGTCCAGTTCCGCATCAGTGTACTGGAAAGGACTGGCTCGGGGCGGTGGTGGTTGGGATGTCATGAGAAAGTCCGCAATGTTCCGAGGTCCCTTGGGAGTGATGGGTGATAATGTCAAAATGATATCCTCTTCGGTGGCAGAGTATTGGTCAGTCGAGGTCCGAAAAAGGTGAGGCCCTCGAGGGCCTTCCACCTGCTTCGGGGAATAATCAAGCGGAACTTCTTGGCTTCTACTCGATCTTGGCGTCGGAACCTCATCGTAGGAAGAAACTGTTGTGAAACTAGGTTGTCCAGCCTAAATATGTCTGTTAGTTCTTATCGAGGTCTATCGACTTTCTCTGTGGGACACATACCGACTGCAGACTTATACGAGGCGAGTTGTCCTCCTCGTCGCTAATGATTTCATCCTCTTCTTCCCAGTCCGTGTCCACAAACTCGGTTGCCACTGAAATTGGTCGATCTAGTAGTTGAGAATCATTCTTGAGGCTGAAGAAGGTGTCCCGAGGTAGGGGTTGCTGTCGCATTTGTGAGTATGTTAGGCGGTCTCCGCCTCGGAAAGATGTGTACTCCTATGGGTCAGTGTTAGTGATATCCATAACGCTCACTGACCGAACATTCATGCTTACCATTTTGGAGTTATGTCAGCAGATATCAAGTAGTTGATGCTACCAGGCACCAAATACTGTTGGTGAGGTTGTGTGTATCAGCTGGCTATTGCTTGATATGGCCGTCGCCGGCGGTT
Organism: Fusarium oxysporum f. sp. lycopersici 4287; assembly: GCF_000149955.1. Classification (NCBI taxonomy): domain Eukaryota; kingdom Fungi; phylum Ascomycota; class Sordariomycetes; order Hypocreales; family Nectriaceae; genus Fusarium; species Fusarium oxysporum. Next base: position 1,979,939 of record NC_030990.1, read on the forward strand.
GCTTCTTTAGAACTCAGTGCCTAAGCTCGATCGAGGAGACGCCTTGAAACAAAGAGAAACAGATAAAGAAAACATAGATCTCGTGGTGTCGAGGAGATAATACACACGTCGCAAAACTTGGGAGAAGGGGACCAGGGGAGTGAGCGGGCGGTTACGGGACGTTATGTATGCACTATAGCTCGACACTGGAGACTGAGGGAACCAGCAGAGGCATGAATATGAGCGGTCACGGAGTGGATGGAGACAAGAATAGACTTGGGCGAGGTGCTAAATGCAGAACGTGTGGCCATGTCTCTAGGCCCTTGGGGTACTGTAGCCCAGTCAGTCCCTCGACCCTAGACCCTTGTACCCTGGCTTGTTCGGGGGATGTGAAAGAGACGGGAGGAGAAAGAGGAGGGTGGGAGCAAAGATCCTAGGGTGAAGAACAGGGTGCTGCGGCTTCATCACACCGGCACGGGACGCAGAAAACGGAAAGCCAGCAGCATGTTATCACCAACAGCCAGATTGAGATCCGTCCTATCAACCAACATGTAGATCAAGGGCATTGTATTCGTTTACGATCCGAAGGCTATGATAGTAGATACTTGAGTTAAAGTGACAATCTGACCTCCTCTGAGAAACATGGATTGACAGTTGATTCAGATAGAGTACCAGACAAAGCCAGTTGAGTATTAGAGCGTGCACGGCGTCAAGCTGGTGGTATCGATTGGGCCTTCAGTCCGGGCAGAGTGGCTGCGTCTCGCGTGCAAAAATGCACGTCCAGTCACGTTTCTGTGCTCTGATCACGAATCAGAGGGTGACTGGGGGCCGGGGGGGGCTAGATGTTCGAAGAGAAACAGTGTCTTTGCCGGGACGCTTCATGACGATGGAAGAAGAGAAGCATCCTGGTCCTAGTTAAACAGAAGAGCGTGGGGCGCCATGCCTCGAGCTGTCTGTGCTCGTCGATTGGCTTAAGCTGGCGCACGTTGCGACCCTGGCTCTTGAGGCGTTAGGCTTAACTTGGTTGAGTACACCCCAATCTTGTTATCCACAGCTGGAGATCCGTTAGTGCCACACCTTTGGACAATTATAGCGGCCCTAACGAGCGTTTAAGCGCCGGGAGCTTGAGTTTCTCACCTTAGTTCAGGATGAGTCGAGCGACAGAGGTGAAGTGAGGTTGGGCAACGAGTCAACGCGCCGTATCACCCCGCAACACCTGAGTTTTTATATCGTTTCCGATATGGATTGTAATCTCATCCATCGGCAGAACAGGCCAAACCCAATTCAATAGATAGTGATAGTGATGATGGATGCCCATGGCAACCCTCAGCACAAACATGATCAGTCTGTTTTCTCGTGTCATCACATTTCTCAATTGCAAATTGATCTTACCATGTTCGCATGCCTTTCAACCTCTCTGCGTATCCGTACTCTGCTGAGTCTGTTCTTCGTGCTGTACTTTCTTGTACACTGTAGTGCCAGGGTCATCACGGACCAAGTAGCTTCGGCATAGGAGCGGGAGACGAGCCCCATCAGCTGCATGCGAAATCCTGAGAAACGAGAAATAAACGACCGGCATGGATCGGTATTCTTTATTCTCCTATGGCGCACTGTATGGGTTCCTCGCCTCATGCGCATATGTCTTTCAACGTCGACATTGCCATATGTTAAGGTATGAGTTGTTGGCATTGCTGTCATCAACGACGTGGACATACCGAGTATCATTTGATCTCTTGTTCAACGTATTATTCCCCTGCATGCTGTTGTCAAACGTAACACTCTTGCGTTCCTGAACATGAAGCTAGCCATGTGACTTGGGTTGTAGAGCAGATTTGAATGCGAATGTGAATGTATGTGAACATGCAAGCTTGTGAGCCCTGCAATGGTAACAGCGAATATGATTCCGACCTTGGAAAGTTTACTCTTTTCTCGCGCCTCATCCCATCCAGGAACAAACTTTTCAACGGTCAAGAGTCTTGCACTCTATCCCGGAGCCCGGATGCTTCCAGGGCGCCCAAATTTTTACCACACCGGTTCTGTGGTTGTGGGACCGAAAACCGTTACATCTGAAACTCTATGTTTTTGACTCAGTATTCTCCAGCCTGAGTTCGAGCTCATTCAACAGAGCGGATGGAGTTGGGAACTTCAGCCCCAAACCCCAGCCTCCGCCACCATTCTTGTGGACTGTCCCCTGCTAACAAACTCCATCCCCGAATGATAGTCCTGTAATTGCTTGCCGTTGCGATCCTTCACACGATTCTTTTCAGGTAGCTATTCTTCCGAGCTTGGTTCAAATCTCGAGAGAAGCACCGACACGCCCCAGGCCAGTAGACAAATCGTATGTTCACCTCAAAATGGTTTCTTCGCATTACTGCCACGGCTGGTGCTCGGTGGTGTGCTCCTGTCGGTCTTGGAGGCCCTCAAAGGGTCCCTGGATCGTCAAGGTTCTGGCCCCCACCAACTCCAACTCCAAGCGGAACTGCTCTGAGGCCCTCTATCAGAGGCTACAGGAGTCCCTGTACAGAGTCCCTGTCGGATTCTTACTTGGCCCACCACCTCCTTCGACCTCGATTTCCTCTTCAGGCAGTGCGTTCACTGTGAGCTTTGAATGAGAATAGACGCTAATCTTGGCCATATGTCACTCAATAACCAACCATAGCGCTCATGAATGGTCTTTTCCACGAATCAAGTGAAGACTCGAACGGGCAGGCTAGTGGGACGGACCGTTTTTTTTTTTCAGTTTGTTTGCTCCAATACAGCATTCCTATCCGTTTTGATTTTCAATGCGATAGAAGTCAGGCGGATCATGGCGGCATGATTTGGTTGGCTCTTGACTGGCCATTTTTCGCCTCATCCACAATTCGACTATATTTTGCTGGCTCCAGACTGGAATTTCGCCTCATGAATGGTTATACGAGCATTGCTCATACTTGCGGTCAAAGATTTAACCTCTCTTGCTCATCGTGTGACTCAAAGGTCGCGGCCAAACTCGCTCACATGAACAAATGAATCCGCTTCATGTACGAATCGCAGTCTGTCACAACTATTCCTCGGAGGGAGCGGTGACAATTGACAGATGAACTCCTCTATTCCTTGTCAAGAAGTTCGAGCTTCGCCAAAAGGCGAGACTAAGAGGTGGGGTGATGGAGTGCATGTACAATATGCTAGGATTCAGCATTTGGGCACTCTAGATCACACTGGAAATGGTATAGCTCTGCTGTAGTTTCTCAACTCTGTTCTTGGCCTTGTCAATCAAGGAGCCCCAAACCATCAGCTGAATCGGGAATATCTGTACAAAAGGTGCCATATCCTTGTGAGGAATTGAGGAGATGCCAAACGGCTCAGCAAGCCGAGGGTGAGTGGCTTTGAGGCGTGGTTGGCTGAAGGTGAAGCTCCAAGCATGATTTTCTGCAATGGATGTGTCGCCACGGTGATTGTCGATGAATTGATGAACAAATGGTACCCAGAATATGCAAAACGTATCTGTCTGTGCCTGGGCTGAGATGCAATGCGACGCGAAGTTGATTCACAGCACTACCATAACAGAGATATTGGAAGATCTGATGTTGTGGGGTCCAAGATTACGATTCTCAGTGTAGCACAGCATGACAGCCACTTTGCTGCATGAGATTCTGGTGATACATTCCAAAATAACGACATACAGTGACGACATCATAAACGCTGCACTACCTACCCGAGTATTCAGCCGTGGGGCTCAGGTCAGGCAGGTATATACAGTGCAAACCCAGACTGTGTCACCAATATTGGAGTGTAGGGTAACTCCACTACAAAGTGCTCGTCGTGAATATCGATACTCGGCTAGTAACAGCTTCCACCTACAGAAGCACAGCATATACGCATTACCTTTCCTACAATAGGTTCTCGTCCCGCAGTGGACTCCGTTCAATAGCGATATTTTGCAAACACCTGGTGTCTCGAATTGCTTCGCCTCGCAAATGAATCCAGAGTCACCATGCCATTGGAATGTTACCGTGGGATGCGAAGCCCATGATGGTCAATATCTTCTGCGACCCAGTAGACTCTCATAATCTCATCTGGAGTCAACCATTGGCTTCACGTCCGTCAATCGCAATCCTGCGAGGGCTTAGCCGATCCCGCTCTAGCTTCTTGGTCGGGATGCCCTGTCTGCTTCTGTCACCCAACCCCTACTATAAACCTTGCTACGGTAAGGAAATGCCCAGCCCAACTCGAAATGTTCTTATTCCTTTCACAGCTTTACAGTAGGATGTGGTAATGATAACTGCTGTAGCAGTGTAGATTGATCCAGGTCCGGGATGGCATGTCTGAATGCAACAGGAAATAAGCAAGCAAGCAGTGGCGTGGATAGAGCCACAGTGGCTTCAAATCCTTCAGGCTTCATCACGCCAGTGCGGGCTAATGTCTTGTTCCCGCTTAACTTTGCATGCTATGCCCGTCTCCCGTCCAGCCTTCGTCTTCAAGTCAAGATGCCTTGCATGAAGATATAGACCAGGTCTTTTACGGCAAGACTTATCTTCGGGGATTCTCACCGACTGTCCCGTACGCCACAGAACACATACCGGTGACGATGATAGCTGTTGTGGAATTCGGAGCATCAAGATAATTGTGCGGGCTGATCAACACCACGCCTATGTCTCATATAGCCATCGTGGTGTCTCACTCTGAAGTTTGGTCTCGCCAAGACTTTAGATCGAGTTGGATGACCCATCGAACTCGAGGAGCGGCCGACAAGAAGGCTGGAAGTCCATGGACCACAGAACACCCGTGAACAAAAGTGCTGGCTGGCAGCACATAACGGGTAGCTGCTTGTTGAGGAACTGGACGACAAGGTCCGATTGCAGGGGATCGAATATTGGCTCAGTCATGTCACTAAGTTTGCTCGGAGACAAGCTTGAATATCTCCGCTTCTAAAATCAACGACGAATTGGTAACTCCCAGGAGCCAGGCAGTGGTGTCCCGTCATTATTGTCTACAGAGGACTTCAAGAATTCGCCCCAGTATAAGACGGCAGTCAGAATGTCACATCTGAGCTCTCGTTTCTGATTTTGTGATGCAACCCCCCGGCATCACATCACAGTGCCATTGGAAGTGTCAATGTGCATGTGCCATTGTAATCCTTGTCTGAGCCAATCCTTCCAGCTCTCCAAAGCGGCTCCCACTCTCCACTTCTGTTTCCCTCTCCATCAACGGTTTCAACACACATCTGGAATATCATCTATTAACCAATAGATGATTCAAAGCTCACTTCTGCAGAATCTCACATGATGCAAAACTAATGCGACCTCCTCGAGTTCTGTGGGTGCTGGAAGCACGGTCGCATTGTGGTCGAGCTTCTGGAGCTTCGAATGAATGTTCAATTTGAGAAGCCGAATCACTTCGGACCTACCAGGTTCTCCATTGGGGCCAGAAGATTGTCATGGGTTTGGGCGGGGAAAGTGAGGGACAAAGTGATAATGTGAGTGTGACAAAGCAAAGCAAAGTCAAGTCGGCGCACACTCCACTGTGCTGTACCGAAGCCTTACTGTGCTAGTTTAACAGTCTTATCTGACGATCCTTGACTGTTGTTGATGGAGGCTTTTGTGAGCATTGAAATGGCTCAGCTTCCTTGATAGGAGCAAGGGCCCTGGTCAGCTGGAGCCTCGATCTACGATGCTAGCTTCAGCTTCGACTTGCTCCGGGCTATCATGCCATTGCCATAACATGTTTTTTCCTGTCTGGCGCCTGTTCGCAGGAATTTCCTTGCCTGGCCTTGAAGACGAGGTAATACGGCACAGTATAAACCATGATTCTGAGGACCCTAGATATGGATGCGATTAACTTCCCGCCTGAGTTTGGACCGGCCCGCGAGGGCCAAGAAGCTCCCCGCGGACCCTTCAACGGCTACGGAAAGGCCCACAAACGAACGTGGTGGTGTGTAAGTCGGGATACGCGGCCAACACAATTCAACTCGAGGTACCAAACTCAATTTTGCTGATAAGATGAGAAATGAGAAACCTTCGTCAGCCACACAGGGCTAGACCGTCTAAAACGGTAAAACACATGGTACACCCTTTGACCATCGATGGCGGACAAAAGTTTGGTCCGGTCGCATCGAGATTCTGAATCATGCGTTGATGGAGGGCGAGTGTCGAGTTATTGAACTATATCGACTGTGAGATTCGAGGTCGGCCGCAAATTGAGGCCTAGGTTGACAGGGTGCCCAAGTTGCAATGTTGCAATACTGTGTCTCCAAGGAGAGGGTAATTTCGATGGCTACAGAGGGTCAACAATATTCCAGTAAACCCACAATCAAGTTCAGTTGCATTAAATTTACGAATACTACTTCGAGCGCAGATCAAAATATTCATTTACCAAGACATCGTGATAGATCACACAACTGCTACGTAGGTACTAAACTTGCGGAACCGTCGGCCTTCGGAGTAGTTCAAGTAAAGTCAGTCCTCAGCATAGAGAAGTAGGGATCAACAAGAAGCATTAGGGTAAGCTAAGTAGAATACATAAACTCTCCGTGCCAACATGAGCAAGGATGTCAGAGAGCTGAACAGAGTTGCAGACAAGATGGAAGCGCATTGACATAGGAGAGAAAGTTTAGTCAAGAGCAATTGTTCCATAATTAGCCCAGATCAATAGTCTTTTTGGCCGCATACTCTACGACCTTGATGATGGCCTAATTATGCTGGAATGAACCAGGGAATGCGGGCTAAATTAAAAATAGACGTGGAAGTGAGCATTGGGATGTGACGAGATGTGATGGGATCTGTTAGCGCTTTTGCTGTGATGCAACTGTTGATCCAAACAAGCTTAAGCGGCAAGGCATGGGATTTAGCCCAGATTCCGAGGTGAAAAGAGGGGGCCAAAGAGTTAAAATATTTACTTATGGTACTCAGCCAAAGGGCCAAAATCTCCGGCTTAGACGGAGCCCTGCCCCGATGGTGTCAGTGAGGAGACCAGAAACGGTTTGCTCGTGAGTGAAGCTGCAGGGATCAGGGATCGTACGGCATGAACAGACGAGAAGACGACGAACAATCGGAGGCGGCCGGTAGTGTTTAATTGCGACGAGCGGAGGCATTTGGCAATGACTCGCATTGGCGGGGGAGCTATCTATCCATGACTTGACTAGACCATAGTGGGAGTGGAATTCATGAGCTTGACAGGTGATAGTGTGATGGATTTGCTTACGAAATGCCCAAAGAGTGTGATGAGATATTAAATGTTAGGTCAGGGTTTGAAGAGCTAAGCATTGCCAGATGGATCGGGCCTTTTCACACACAAATATTATTATTGACTTAATCTGGTTTATGGTGTTGAAGATTTTGAAATGAGAAAGAGAGAGAGAGAGTGTGTGTGTAAGTCGAGAGATAAGATAGGATAGCCGGAGCAGAGGATGGCAAGATGACATTTCCAGATTCAGTAACTATCAAGATAGGCTAATGTACCTTGCTAGGTTCAAAGGATAATCCAAGCTCAACCTTGAAATGGTCTGGTCTTGCATGCCCATATCTAATGAAGGTGTAGAGGAGCTTCGATTTGGTTGGCAGATTTACAGATGAGATGACCTTGCGCACTAGCTACTTAGCTACATCTTGTTGGATGGGGGATTTTAGTGATCTGACTGTTGGTTTCTGTTTCTTCATCGGCACTGCAGACAGGTACAGCCTCCTCCACAAACATAAGCACGCTATCAAGATAAGATTAATCTTGTGTTGCCACAACAGGATCGAGTAGTGACATTGCGTCTCAGTAACTTCTTTCATGATCAGCCAACGGTCAAAGAGCATAATCAATGACCCATTTTAGACCGCCCGTTATTGCCCGTCATGGTTCCGCTTATCACATCATAAACTCACCAGGACCAGCTTGAGTTTCCCCGCTCGGCTCGGTGTTTTCTTGATCACCTCAAGGTGCATTGGTGCAAGGTAAGGGTCTTGAGCTAGCCAGGGGCCCCTGAATAGATGCAAGAGCATGGCGGCAGAGATCATCGTCTTCTGCTTTCATTGGCTATGGCGCCAGAGCTCCCCTGTCGAGCCACCTGCGGCTCGGGGCCAATCCAGATCTGAGGCCGGGGTAGGCAATCAACGGTGCTAACACAATTTTGGATTAGCCCATGTACCTGCCCCTGCTCCGCGGCAGAAGCTCCTCATCGGTTGGTCCCGTCCCATAATGCGCTAATGCACGCGTGTCACCCTCGGCTGTCGAATCACGGACCAGAAACGCTCTTTTTCACAACGACAGGCCTGCTCATCAGACCGATCTTTTCCTTCCCAGTCACTGCAGAATGCGGCCTGACCCAGCTTTGGCGCCAGCAGAGCAGAGCAGAGCTTTTCATAGATCAACCACTGGAAAGCATGGCAATGCCAGGTCATGCCCACTAGAGCAATGGTCGGGTACATGTCGGACAGCTACGGCACACAGCAGAAGCCATGTATAGCGTCTTGCGCTGCATGAGTGTTGAATTCTTCACGTACCCAATCCGTGAAGCTCAGCTAAGCTGAGTTGTTGCCGCGTAGTGGCAGCAATCATATGTTGTCTCACTGGCTTTTGCTACGGAGCAGATTTGTTCAAGTCTCGACATAGACTGATCAACACTCGAGGTTACCTGGGCTAAGCAAGAGAGAGAGACATGTCAATGCTCTCTCTAAACCCATAACCACATCTTGACTCGTTCCTTTATCGCTCACAAGGCCCTTTCGACCCCCGTGACCTCCAGTTATGGGATTTCTCAACAACCCCCGCGCTGTTAGACGTCACCGTCTCCCACCCCTGGTCAAGACATGTACTTGTCCCGTAACACCCAACCATGCCAGTATTCTTTAGAACTGGAGACTTGGTGTTTTTGAGGGCCATCCATGGGGCTTCTGGCTTCTCGACCCGGCTGCGGACAGCCACTTGCAGGACTGCACGCACGAGGTCTTTCGCCGCTTGACCAATCTAAAGGTTGACCGCCTCTTTGACTATTCTATTCGTTAAAAATCGTCTAGGTACTTGGCTAGGGCTTCTCTCCTACCACCAGCCTATCTCCGTTGCGTCCTAGAGCCCAACAAGTTTCTGGCCCGATCGTCCACTTCGGCCGAGTTCCAGGACGTGAAGCGTGAAATATGACTCGCAAATCGTGAATTGCACAACTGACTATGGCTGCACTAGATGCTACTGTTTAATGAATCCATCTTAGATGCGACCGAATAGAGTTTTCAGATCAGCACAGTACACTCTCTGCCATTTGAGCATGGAACGACCCTGCTATGAGACCTTGATAGAGGAGGTGAGCTAGCGGTCGGATCCTTGTGCGACTTTTTGGCATTTCCCCTCTTCCGGTGTACATACTCGCGCATATGCAGACGCAGGTGCAAGAGCCCGGTGAGCTTCTCTATCACCATCAGCATCATGATGATCGTGGGTGTTACTACTTCTTGGGATGGAAATAGATGCTAAAGAAGCAACCCATACTGATCACCTCACAGATCCACTGCGTGAAAGCTGAGCTCATGCCTGAACTCTGAACGTTTCTTCTTCAAGGTGAAAATAACATCATAAACCGCATCTCAGCCTTCTAAGGCATCTGGATAGATGGCAGTTGAACCTCAAGTACTAGCCAACAAGTGGAGGGCCTCAAATCAGAAGCCAAAAGTCAAAGCCCAAGCTCGCCCGCCTCGCATATCCTCCCGTGAGGAGCTAGATCCGAATGGGCTCCGACCCCCCTGTTTATGAGCTCTTCATGCGAGCAGAGTGGCTGCTGGATATGACCATAGATGGGCACACCATGCGCGACTTTCCCCTTTAGATGACTGAACCCCTGCTCGCCTTATTGTCTTTGTGCACATCTATTCCTAGAGTGGAGTTCCGATGGACACAGAGAGACCATCTTTTGACCGACTCTCCCCATTGGCTTCTCTAAGCGCAGTCGCTGCCTCTGGTGCCATGGCATGCTCGTCGTGCATGATGCAAAAATAGAAACAAGACGATTGGAAGCCATCATCGAATCGACGTGTGAAGGGCCACGAGAGAAGCGGCCAAAATATAAGGATTTAGCCCTCCAGCAGCCGCCCAAGAATTTTGCCCTCTTTCTTCTTCGTTATGTTCAGAGATTCCAAGTGTCGCCAAAGGTTCTCTTGATCCCCTTTCCTCTCTTACCGCCCTCCTCAAACCCTTCTATTACCCGCATCAATCTTTACAATATCCAGTTACAAGCAAGCCGGACTTGCTTCGAACCAGTCAATCATTACTACGCAATTTCCCAAAAGGACATTTCGATTCGAAACGAAACGGAATAACGGACGATACGTTGTAGTTTGATACGTTGGCCTGGCTGCCACTTACACGACTACACACAAAATCAAACAATTCGCTCAGTGATCCGTATTGATCCTGACCGATACAATAACACTAATTTAATTTTCGACTTGTTGAAACGGACTTGACAACTTCGGATTCGATATCCCCCCGGTCACGTTTCCCAACGCCCAACCTCTTGGCTTTCGCTTCTGGATCCTCAGCCCAGTTTAAAGCAAAAGACAAGCAAAGACAATTTCTCCATCCCGTCCCGCTCTGATCGACTCCACACTCGACTAGGTCTGGGTTTAGAGTACAGTGCGTGTCTGGTCCCTGATTACACAGTACCACTCCCCCCTTGTCGATCACACACCCCTCCTGGTCCCCTACCACGCCAATACTCTAAGGACCAAGCATCGCAGCCTACAAATGTCTACGCTGCCCCCCGACCATCGCAAAGGCGTGTCGCGAGCAACTGGAAACACCGTCAACATGACTGTATCACAGTCTTCAAAGGCCAAACCGGCCTCCAAAGCCAGCAATGGCAAGCCAAAGACAAAGACGCAGATGCATCGTCGTTCAAGAACAGGTACGCCCGCTTATACCATCTTACTGAAGTGTAGTGAGCTAACATGAACCTCACAGGCTGCTATACTTGCCGTTTACGACGCAAGAAATGCGACGAGGGAACTCCCATGTGCACAGCCTGCAAGCACCTCGGTTTGCAATGCGAGTACAAGCGACCCATGTGGTGGAGCAACAACGATATGCGAAGGAAACACAAGGAGGACATCAAGATGATCATCAAGCGCAAGAAGCTCTCTGAGAAGTCATCACACAACATCCAGAACTCTGTCACCAGCTCTCCTCCTGGCCTCACACACTCTCTTCCCACATCAGCCACCTTCACTGATCCTCTCGACCGCACAAGATCCGCCTCCATTGACTCTCAATTCCCAGCTGCTTTCAACTTTAACAGCCCTCCCAGTGGCAACGAGTATGGATTCGGTGCGCCAATGCACCCCGAGTTCATGTTCGGCAGCTACTCGCCTTATGAGATTGATGTCAAGACAGAGCGACAGATGTTTGTAAATGATGTGCCCACAGTTCGCGAATCACACATCTCCACCTTCAGCACTTACCACACTCCTCCTCCAGCTGGTACGGTTCTGCCCAACGGTCCTCTCGACGGCGAGTGGGCCGAGCAGGTCTTCCAGGAGCGCAAGGAATCCCTTTCAGAGGAGACCCTCAACTGCAACTTCTTCGACTTTTCACATGGCCCTTCTACAGAGTCGAGGCAAGTCCAGGTTGAGTTGGATGAGAATGACCAGCGCCTGCTGGACCACTTCATCCAATTCGTTCTGCCAACGATCTTTCCCATCCTCGAGTCCAACCAACATTGCTCAGTCAGCTCAGACCTGATACTCCCTGCTCTTCAATCAAACAGTGCCTACCTTCACTGCTGCCTGAGTGTCGCTGCCCAGCACCTTAAATCACATACCAATGGCTCTACCTCTACCGAGGACATTGACAACGACATCATGCGCCATCGCTATGCCACCATCTGGGCTCTTTGTGAGGCTCTCAAGAAGGATGAGAATCACCAGCAAATTCTCGAGGCAACCCTTGGCCTCATCTTCTTCCAGTCTGTCGTTGGCCGCTATGATGATGGCCTTCTCGATATTCCTTGGCACCAGCACTTCCAGGCTGCCATCAGCTTGGTGCAGAAGCTTGACCTTCCCGGCATCGTCTCTGATCCTACTAGGGCTTCAATGCAAACCCCCTTCAACATGTCTCTCTCGTCATGGATTGACATTCTCGGTGCCACCATGAAGGGTCGCTCACCAACATTTGCTCACACTTACCGTGAGAAGCATCTTTCTCAGCTCAACCCTAGCCTTGGCCTGCGCGAGCTCATGGGCTGTGATGACCGGGTCATGTATCTCATTTCCGAGATCGCCTGTCTCGAGTCTCTCAAGAAGGATGGCATGGATGATTTCACACTCTGTCAGCATGTCTCTGCCCTCGGAGAACAGATTAGCTTGACCGAGATGGGCGATGCAGGCCCCAAGATGCCTTTCAATGCCAATGGCAGCCTTTCACCTAAGCAGCTTTCTAAGAACATGACCATGGCTTTCCGCATTGCTGCTCGTATCTTCCTCTGCAGCCTGGTTCCTGGATTCAACCCCAGACAGCCATCCCCCATGGGCTTGGTTGAGAAGCTAACTACGGTGCTTCAACACATTCCCTCGGGCCCCAATGGGTTTGACCGCAACCTTGCTTGGGTCTATCTCATTGGCGGCTCCATCAGCGTTCCTGGTAGCTCATTCCGAGCCTTCTTTGAGGATCGCCTGGCTCAGCTGGGCGACTCGGCTAGGTTTGGCACCATGGGACGTGTAGCCACCCTCCTGCACGAGGTGTGGGTTCAGAATGACAGCCTCTCGGGTGTGAGCACACCCGGGTCCACGACGTCTGAGGCGGCCCAGCTGCACATCCACTGGCGGGATGTCATGGAATCGAAGGGGTGGGACTTTTTGTTGATCTGAGCACTGCTTTCTGCAAACCTTCTTGGCTGGCCTTTGAAGGGTAGCAGGACCGTGCTGGGTGAGACCATCTAGTTCTGCTCTAACCTTCTTTTCAGTAACATGAGAGCGGCCAGGACCACCTCATCAGGCGAAGCAGGCATTTGCCAGCCGTCGAGGACCAGGCTTGGAAGTGAGACTTCCATGTCCTACACGAGGCCTTGTTATTCACTTATTATCTGTCCCAGAAAGGTCAGAGTTATCCTTTTCTTTTTCTTCGTTTTCACTTCATATACAATGATACCTACTGCGATGGGTTACTAGAGGAAAGCCGCAAAGGCGTTTTGAGATGAATGTGGGAGTACAAAGAGCGACACTTGGATACACCACACCTCGACATATTTTTGATACGGGGACGAGGCGTTAGGGACATGCATGCATAGGACGTTTGACAGAAGATACATGGCCATATGCAGGAACAAATGGGGCGGCAACACGATGCCGTTTAAATGTCAGTTTATTGGATGCAAACGGTCGAGTACCGCGAGACTCGGGATCACTCGCTATTGTTTATTGCTTTACTATGATACCAAGCGGGCAATGGTATGGGGGGAAACGGCGCAATGAAGGATCTGGGGTAAAGGCGCCGTGAAGGATGACGATATGAAAAGAGAGGCTCTGGGAAGCTGGTTATGGGCTAGCTCCCAGAAAGGAAGTGGTATACAGATAGGACATTATGACCTTGCTAAGACAAGGCAGACAATGAACAAAGCACATTATTGTTGCAATTGGCTCTCTACGCTGTGACATTACCACGCACTTTATTTATTCCCTCACTGTAATGACCACGGAAGATGAGATCACAGTATCTATCTGATCATGTAAATCACACCACATAATTCGGGGACTTTTCTCCAGTGCTGACTGCAAGCCTCTGAAAAGGGATCACAACTCCGAGAGGCACAACTGGGATAGGCATTAATGCCTCGGCCTGATTACATTACCTGCCAGCATATTCTTCCGCACACGATGGGTTCTTTTTACTTCTGTGCTTATTTGTCCCCTGGAGAGGTCAGCATCATCACACCATGAAAGCCGGGGAGAGAGGTATGTTCTCCGTGGGGGAGGCGGCGTTGAGAGGGTGGTATTGATGAGATGCAGATATGTGCTGCTACCGTAGGGCATCTACAGGGAGTTTTTCAGTGGCCTGAGAATGTTTATCTCTTTGAGCGGCATAAGACTACCATGCGGTCACTATAGGGGTATTAGGCCAATGAGATAGAGTAAAGTAGCTGATACAGAAGAGTATGTATCCTGCCTGGTGTAAGGGGCTATTAGCCAATAAAAGGAAGTAAAATAGACCGCTATACTTTAATAGAAGTAGCTTGGTTACAGAGGAATACAGCCATTTTGGAGATAGCTTCACCTAAATCTTGTAACCTGCTTGTACGTGGGGTCGAGTGGGGCGAGTGACCTGTGGTAGTCTTATGCCGCTCAAAGAGATACTGTGGCACACGTGCTGGAGAAATGAGGCCTTATGCCCGTTGCGGATGTATGGAAAGGAAGCCGCATGCAATGCAATGCATGCTATGCTATGCTATGCAAATGCAGTACGAGGACAATTCATAGTATGTATATTTGGGAAACTTTCCCTTATCTACTTCATCCTATAGATCATCTATCTTAAAGCCTCACTCTATATGAGAATGCCCAATGCATGCAACATCATGAGCCGTTACTCCGTACGAGTCGCAGTGCATCTACAACGAGGGATACAGAGGCACCAGTGCACCAGCGCATCGCATAGCAGTGCATTTGATTTACAGGACGGAAACTTGGAGGCAAACACGTATTCTCAACAGCGACAGAAAAGGGAAGACGACCCCCCACCCCCCGTCTTCAGGGCTTCTGGACAGTGCGTGGAGTTACTGGATCTAATGACTTACACGCCCCCTGTAGTGTAGTGTAGGGCATTCTTTTCTTTACTGACCGTAGCGGAGAAGACGTGGACTTTTTGCCCCTTGCCGAGGCCTAGGCGAATCTGGATTTTGTGAGATGCATTTCTGTGTGCGAGAGTCCAGGGGGGTTAGAGAGGGGATGATCGGGTAAATGGCATGCAGTACGGATATCGACGAAGAATATTACAGTAATTATAGGATGGAGAGTTTTGGTGGTTTGTATCACGATAACGGATGTAGGGGGGTTAGTTAGTCATGTTACAGCAGGGACAAAGAACCAGAGAACGCACTGGAGACCAAGATATCCGTGCTTTGTTCCTGTGACAAGGTCATGTAGAATTTGGTTCGTTTACTGGTATCTATCGTCACTGAACAAGATAAGGTGCCCAAGGCAGAGTTCCAACTTCACTGACAAGAACGAAAGAGAGGCAGCCCATAGCGACAAGAAACAGCCTGTTGAAGCCTAAATAACACAACACTTTCACTCTATGCCCAGAACTGGCCTTCAAACAGTGACCTCTCTCATGGGGCTCCCCGTCTCATTGGATCTCATCACAACCCGAGTCCAAGTTAGAAAACTATGCGCCCAACCTTAGCGCTTGGCCATGAGTCTTCAGCGCCTGAGACAGAACCCCCACAGCTGAACTTTTACTGGGCTCTGTTCAACAGGAACCAATCAGCGGCATGCATCGCCGCGCGCTTAATGTCTTCTGAGACTCTCAGCCAACCACAGCATTTTCGTCTGTCTCAACCAGGGCGACATTATCGCCAAACAAACCAGTTTCTATATCCTCCCACATCTAGTAGGTCTCGACTGACTACGTAGTGTCTACTGGCGTGTCAAGCGATAGGCCCTAGACCCTCTCAGCGACTGGCTCTCAGCGCCTCTGACCAACCGCCCGATGGTCTCTGATGCGACAGTCGAGCCTGAAATATCGTCCACGAATGGGTCGAGATGGCTCTCAACGGACAAGGCGGCAAGGCAGAGGAAGACCATGTCCATGATGGAGAAAAGACGGTTTCCTTGTCAGTGACCTCATGGTTCCATTCTCGGTCTTTGTCTAGTACCCTTGTTCTCCCTCTTTTTTTCTCACTCTCTTGTTCTGCGTTCTGTATTTACTGTTCCGTTTCTTCACCTTCACTGTTCTATCGAACAAACAAAACAAAACATATTCACTTGTTCAGTTGACTCATTGCTTCCCTCTTTGTCATACGCGCCGGTTGTGTCTGACTTACCAACTCATCTGCATATCATCTTCTCT
Organism: Fusarium oxysporum f. sp. lycopersici 4287; assembly: GCF_000149955.1. NCBI lineage: Eukaryota > Fungi > Ascomycota > Sordariomycetes > Hypocreales > Nectriaceae > Fusarium > Fusarium oxysporum. The sequence goes on from NC_030990.1 coordinate 1,995,926, forward strand.
TGACTCCTTGCATATACAATATCACATTCACCCGAAGACATTCCTTCAACAACGAACCAACAAAACCAACGCTTAGTAACTAACACTTAAGACAACAAACCAACAACTACACGCATAATACACACCAAATATGCTTTTGGGAAAGACTCCCCAACACCCCTGAGGGTTCTGTTTATCACAGCCCTCTACGCTTCAACATCCTCCGCCCTCCCCGCGAACAGTGTCTTCGCCCGCGAAGACACATGCGATGCGGACCAGACATCATGCAACAGCGACATCGCCAACTTTTGCTGCCCCAAGGGTAACTCCTGCAGACTTCTCGCTGGCAAGACCACAGCAGTATGCTGTCCCAGGGGCCAGACCTGCAATGTCATTCAACCCATCACCTGTGATATCCGCGGCCAGGACCAGAGAGAGTTCCCCAACGCCCCTGTCAAGACGATAGTATTCAACCTCGATCTTCAAAGATGTGGACAGAAGTGCTGTCCTTTTGGATACTCGTGTGAAGACGAGCAGTGTGTTATCGACAAGGATCAGACTAATGTCCCAGAAGGTGCTGAGCTTCCTAATGAGACGTCTACGCCTGTTCCCAGTGCGATAACTACTGCTACGGGGGCTATCGAGACCATCTCCATCAGCGCTGCACCCTCCACGAGCGCTGAGCCCACAGCAGCTGTTGGCTCAGACAATAGCTCAGACAAGGACGGAGACTCCAAGTCCGACAACTCGGGGCCTGCTACTACCTCCATCGTTGGCGGTGTCGTCGGCGGCAGTATTATTCTTCTGATAATCGCCGTTGTAATCTTCCTCTACGTCCGTCGTCAGAACAAACGTGATGCGAAAGGCTCAGAGAAGGGTAGTCATATCTACGGTTACGGCCGTCGATCCACGAGTGATGCCTCGTTCGGAAACATCATCTCGGAGCCCATCAGCCAACCCAACTCTTACCGCGCCGACTTCATCCTCAAGACCCCTTCAACCCAACGCTCAAGCATTGTGCCTGCACGCCAGCTTTCTAATGCTAGCACACGTCTCAACGCCCCACCTCCGCGGATTCGCATCTCTATTCCAAATCCCTTCGACTCACCCAACCCCTCACCCAATGCTCAGCCCAGTCCCCTCGACAATGAAGAGTCTCTTCGACATGGAAACGTTCGGCTACCACCGATCCGCGCTATGAAGGGCTCGTCGTACTGTAGTCGTCGACCAAGTACCCCTGAGCTACAGCGTGAGCCGAGTAGCGAGAATATCAATGTTTTCGCGGACCCTAGCACCATTGTGAAACCCCGCCCCCTGACGAGAGCGACAACATTCACCGACCTGATGGATGAGGCTGATCTCGGCGCTGTGCGGCGAGGGAAGCCCTACGTCCCCGGAACCACCCCCAGAATCTAGACCTCACTGACTTACACCATTTCCTTTTGAGCTACACCATTCACGTCTCTCTCTAATGCAAAATCCCTTCACCACCATCTGCAGTGCAGGGTGGGATCCTCTCACTAGAACTGATTTTGGGCGTTGTGGATATAAATACTGGAGTAGCTGTCGTTTATACCCTGGGCTAATTCAATAAGACCCAAATCTTGTTATGTTTAATTATTGCAATGTTTTATGTTTGATAAGAGTGATAGATTATTTAAGAAATGATATGCAAATATTTTGATCATCTCGTTTCTAGACAAGTGAAGCAAAGGGAATGGATCGTAAAAACCAGTCAGAGCATGTTGGATCAGTGCAGTATCAAAGCTTGTATATTTTTGATAATATAACGACAGCTAAATAACTCATAACGACCAAGAAGCACTCACTTTCCGTTAGCCGTTTTTGATGACTCCGGCGCTCCCATGACAATAAAAAAAAAACACGCTATGCCAACCCGTTGATAAGATGAAAGGGAACCTAGCGAGTGAACAAGATACGGCCCGCGAGGCTCATGCCAAAGGAAACGAATCGCACAAAACGAAAAGCGCAGTGATTGGGTATGTGCGCCTAATCCATCATGTCCATAAACTTCCTATGTGGCGCCAGCCTGGATATTACCTCCAATATTTACTCAAGATAGTCAATTTGTGCATGTTGAGGTCTCACATGACGATACACTTCTTATCCTTATCTTTCTCCTTTTCCCTCTCCCCAGAACCGGTCGATATATCTGTCCAACCTGCACTGCTTGCAGCATCTGCAGCCTTCTTCTTCTTCTTTTTAGGTTTGGCTGACCAACCACGTTTTTTGGCATCCTTGATGTTCTTAGCAGCGCTTCGTTCAGCACGACTTGGCCGGCGATTAACTGTTGGTGATGTCCTGGTTACCGGCATTGGAGGAGCGTGCAGCCATGCCGGCACCTGCTGGTTGGGCAGTGGAACGGTGGTGGCCGGGTTGCCTCCGTGACTCGAGGCAATACTGTAGATGGTTTCAAGTCGCTCAACAGTCGGCCTCTGATTCGAGCCAGGTACCGGCCGTGGGTGCCGGGGGATCGGGGCCAATAGAGGAGTCTCATTCCTTCGTCCAGATACTTGCCGGCTTGGCGAGTCGAAAGCACCCGATACACCCTTAGGAGTGCTAATTATCAGAGGCTGATCGGGTTCTGGGCGACTGAGATTGGATGGCCCTGCCCATAATGAATCGGGCAGGGAGCTTGACACGTACGAACTACCGTCAAAACTCCCGACAGGCCTTCTTGGGACTTGGAACCCTCCAGAAAGCCGTCTTGGGTTACCCTGGCTGACTCTTTTGCTCAGACTCGCAAGCTGACTCGAACTCGGCAGAGGGGGGAGGCCCGAAATCGACTCATCTGCGGCCTGTTGTTCGGCAGGTGCAGACATTGGGAATGGATACCCATCAGCCGAGGCAACATTTTGCTCAGCCTCATGGCCTGCAACTCGAGGCCAAGTTTGAGCATTCGAGAGCCGCCTCGCTCTAGGCGCTGGGTCTGACCTAGCCTGGGCTGTAGAAACGGTCGATGGCACACTCTCCACATTTACAGCTGGTATTCGAGTACCTGGGCCAAAATGGTCGTAAGCTGAGATATCTGCCTGCACTGGTGAGGGTGACCGCCCCTCCCTGGAGTTGATAGGAACTGTCACAGCCCTAGATGTAAGAGCCGACACAGCAGATGATATTGATGTTTGTCGTGCTCTGGTTTCAGAAGTTCCGCCTGTATGTTGAGCCGCTTGCTGTCGTGGAGAACGGGGGGGAGTCACGTCGTATATATCAGCATCCTCATCCATCTGGGGTAGAGGGCTCACACTGTTTTGTGCTGCATCACCAACCTGCAGTTGATCTCTAGAGGTGTATCCTCGCAGGGGATGTTGGCCAGAGGCTCGCTGCGATGAATTGTTTCCGGGCTGCTCACCTTTGGAGTCGGTGCCGGATGCTCGGTGATTCTCAGGCCCAGGACGATCAGAGGCGGATGTAGCATGATCTGGCAGTGCTGGCACTGGAGCTGGAGCGGGAACAGATGCACCGCCAAGTCCTATGGGAGCAACAGAAGGACCACGCATAAAGGCTGGCAAATCGGGGCCTGGGTCTTCCTTTTGATATGGTGGAGGAGGAGGTACCCAATTGTCAGCATCACTCTCATGTGGATGCTCTCTTCGGCCATCGGCACGACGATACTCAATACGTCGTCCATCTGCCGTTCGGGGATGAAGGGATCTGTCGACGGCGGCAGCGGTCGCAGCACGACGGAGCGTGGTCTGGGAACGTGGGCTAGCATGCGAATAAGGGGCATCTAATGCCTCCATTTCCTCAATCGAAGGAGCGTCTCCATCTTCACTGGGGCTCACAGGCTCAACGACTGCCCGACGATTTGCTGGCTGAGATGGAAGCTGACCGATCCTCCGAGGAAGCAAAGGATCATCGTCATCATTGTTGTGGTCCTCGTTTAGCGGCAGTCGTGGAACCGCCGGCATTGCTGAAGCATCAGGAGCTGCACGAGGTCGAGAAGCAGACGTAGCAGCCCGAAGCAATGATGAGCCGCCACGGCCACCTCGCCTTTGAGCAACAGTACGTCGTCGTACAATGGCGACTTCGGTTGCCAGATCGCGTTGCTCTTCCTCCAGCACCTCAGGATTATCAGTGCCGACCTCAATGATGATCTCCGACTTGGTTCCGTTGGAGATCCCATAGTCAAAGTCCAAGAGCGTAACGCGACCACCATCGACAAAATCCATGTCTTCCTCCTCAGTCACTAACCGCGGTGCTCCAACCCCCCTTGCGGCAATTACCAGGCGCTCCTGAGTAGATGAGCTATCATGCCCTGCAACCCATTTCACCGTTTTAACTTCCCCATGCTCGGCAACCTTGAAGCCAGAAACAAAGGTGTTCCTTAGTTGATCGCACAAAATCTGCCATTTGGGCACTCTAGCACCTTCCGGGTTATTGATTCGCGTAGATGCCCGTCGCGATGTACCACTCCGATCACTATTTTGTCTCCCTAGACCAGATGCTGACCCATCGTTTGATGATGACACATTGTCAGGGACAGCATCCAAGTCCTCAGGTATGCCATATATCCATACCTCCCTCCCTTGAAAACCAGCCGACACTAGTTCACCTCGATATGTCGTAGAAGGGAGTGTGGAGGGAATGAGACTGGCTTGTGGAGATGCGCTTGGTACGGGTCCAGTAAAGTAAGTGGTGCCATTCCGAAGGTCATCAATTCGAACAGCTCGGAAGGTCTCGAAACTCCTGTCATAGGTGAAAGTCCAGCTTGCCTCCTCTTCGCTTCCATCCTGAAGCAGAACGGCATGACTGCAGTCACGACTGGTGTTTGGGAACAGGATCGACGTCGTCCATAGGGGGCTCAGGTTATCTTCGGACATATGAGGGCCTGGATCATAGTACGGAGCTGTGATTATGACGGTGCTAGGTGGCGCCGAATGAATAGTAGTACCGAGAATTTGAGTCCCATCAAACGAGAAAGATAAAGCGTCGACAGCATCACATTTCACAGCTCTTCGATCAGTGGCAAGTGCATCAGGCCTTAAAGACGATACCTCGATGCCACCTTCATAAGCAGCAGCCAGAACAGAACCGCATGGCGACAAAGCAATCGTTCGGGGAGTGTTGTCAAGAATTATAGACCGTGAGCGACGGGGTGGGCTTCGTTGTAAGTCGTATAAGTCGACCTGCATCTCAGTAGATAAGACTACCAAGAGGGTGCCTTTATCGTTGATGCAAGCGGCGACAGGCCGACGAAGAATCTTGAACTCCCTCTTGACTTCCAGGTTCAACCCTTTCAAGTCAATCACATAAATCCTACCCGAATTGTATGCCAGAAGATGGTGCCCCTTTGGGGAGGCACTGTATTGCATACCCTCGCCACCGGGACATGATGAAGAGCTGATCGAGGTCGAAATAAGCTTAAAAGTTGTTTCCCGCGGTCGTAGGTATGCCTGGAAGAGGTTTCGCTTTACTTCACGAGCAAAAAGCCGTCGCAACTCGGGGAGTTTGTCATCGTCCGATTGTGGTGGTGTGGGATGGCTCGCCGAATATGAAGGACATCTCGATAGCTGATGCCGATAAAGATGGGCTCGTTGAGAAACACCCCTCCATTTGCGGTTCAGGAGCACAAGAGACGCAAAGCCGTTGGGGTCAGTTTGTCGAAGAATCCTAACAGGGAATGACAAACGTTAGCATATGATAAAAGGAGAGGACGGCGTTTGTCGATGACACCAATCGCTCGATACAGACAAGGATAAGTTTGATGTAAAGTTGCGGAAAAATCCTGTGTTTACTCACTGTTCAATGATCTCGTCGGGGAGTCTGTCAAAAGGCGGAGTTGGAGACATGGGCATCTTCTCGATACTGGAGCGACGGACGTCGGTTACCGACGCGTCCATGACGCTTTGTCGCTCTACGGTGGGAAGCCGTCGAGCATATCAGGTCGATGAGTCGCGACTATGCCTAGGAGAAAGCGATATTGGCGGAGATCGTGTCTTGGGGACTGAGTCTTTGTTGTAGAGTCGAATGTTTGGCGTGAGTGTGAGTCCAGATCTGGAAGCAGGTGTCGGAGTGTGGCTGAGGCTTCCTGTTCAGCTCGAGGCGTGACGATGGCGGGTTCCCTTTTCGTGAAGACGGAAAGTTTGGGGGCGATTCGATGTAAGCACTAAGTAGTTGGTAGGCACTTGATTTAGAGGACAAAGCAGAACGCGACACACAAAATTCGATTGAATTGAACTGAAAGAAAAGGGTTGCTTGGATGTATTGCATTTGCTTACATAGTAGATACAGGCAGTTAGCAACACGCCCGCTATGGATGGTCGGCATATTGCCAGAGCTTAATCAATAGTCCAGCTCCCCCTAAACTTGGATGTCCACGAGTCTCCAGCTGTAGACATCATCGCCTCCAAACCTAGCTACTGTACTAAGATAACTATGACGTCCAGACCCTAGTGCATGGACCGTGTTAACGTGCCTTTTTTAAGACGAGCTGAAACTAAAAATTATTGAGTAATTATTAGGAATTGTGAATATCACGTATGACCTCTGTAGAATAATCTTCGACTCTTGATTCTTACCTGTTGATTGGACACCTGCCCTTGACTCCACTTGGCGTTACTTAAGGTCAAAGGGGAAGAAACGGAGGAATGGAGATGTCTCTCTATCAAACAAGCTCTGATAAGTTTATGCTATGCTACCCCAATAATAGGTTATTTATTAACCATGACCTTATTACGTGGTATCGGTTTTGTAATTACTATATATATACCTGTGGTTTTGCAATAAATATGACTGGCTACCTGGTTTCTCTATTGGTAAAGAAAGTGCATAAGAGTTTCTCATTTTCCATTTGCACTCCTTAGGTGGCCCACGTCTATCCTTGTCTATGACTGGTCTATGGCATCATACGAAGTGAGCAGAATTTGCCGAGAGGCAACCTTGTCGTAGACGCGTTTTGGCCTCGGAGAATGGATGGATGTGAAGGTCGCCTTTTGATGGGGAGATGAAGCATACAATCATGCGAAGTATGGTACTGGATAATTCGAGGCAGAATACTCGGGGTCGACGCGTTCGTTAGGGGCAGAAACCTGATGGGCGTTCTATCTATTGCCTGTAACGCTTTTATAGTTGACCCTTCAAGGCTATTTCCTAGTTATACAAGGCCTTGTAAAGATTGGCTGTAAGGACAACTGCCAGATGCTGGAAATGGTGGAGCAGTGTAAGCGACGTTGGTAAATGTGACTCTTTCAGCGTCTGCAGTTTGGTAGTCGAGGTGACATTTCGCGACAGCCATATGTCACTGTCTCACGATCAAAGGCTGAATCACAAGCCACAGCAGCAACGAACGTACATTCGTCCTCTATTGGAATTTCTGGGACGATCAAACCAGAGGTAACATGTGGTCTTATCTATACTCGCACAGGCGATGTAGGACGTGGAGCTAGGGCACCGGTAATTCCAATACCATCCCATCCGTTATCGTTCCAGAGAACCATCACGGATATACGGAAAAGTCATTATTGGTACCTTGGCGTAGACCCATAACATGAGTTATAGCATACCAGAAAGAGGAGAGGCGCAACTAATGCCCTCATTCAGTATGCAACCCTACCACACGAATTTCTCTGCTTCTCCTGCGCCGTTGTGAAGGGCTTGGTCAGAAACCAGTTCGTGTAACCCGAGTTTACATGTCGCCAGCCGTATTAAGTAGTAGTCGCTACCTAGGCGAGATCATCTATAATTAGAAATTGGCAACGTCTCGACCGGGAGTCCGTCCTGCCCGGATACAGTCTAGACTGTTTAGTACATCACTTCCGATGTCAAGGACAGCGTCTCATTGCTGATATCAGAAATGTTCTTTAGTGCCTGGCATGGAGAAAAAAGGAACGTATTTAGGTATGTGTAGGTGGTAGCAAGACATCAATGATACAGTAGTCAATAGCTGAATATCGAAGCGGTATGTGATGAGCCACTCCATACCTTTTTTCCCGGCATCAATAGTCTCAAAGGATTGCGGATAAGCAGAACGAGCCAATCCTTTGGCTTGGCACGTACTATTAAGTGATATGATCGGTGCCCTGGTGGCTGTACTTGGGTAGCAACAGCTTACAATTGGTATCTGACGTGTTATATTTCAAAAGTCGCTTGCTTTTGTTACAATTTTGTTCTCTATCGGCCCCTTTTTGACATAGGTACCGTACGGAGAATGAGGTCGTTGCATTCTAGGGTTTCGGCTTTATTCAACCCATGAATGCAGTCTAATAATAGAGCACATTATACCTACCTCCGGACATAATCCGGACCATGACCAGCTACCACTGGCTGTCAAAAGTGTCAAGCATTTCGGTTGCGCCTCATCAACGCAGAGAATACGACGGGTTTAATCTGAACAACGGCGCTTCTTACAGGCACGGCCCGCCCCTCTAGGTAAATCCCCAACCCTAAATCATGATAATTCATCAGTGCATAAATCGGTAGGTCACATACGTAAAGTCCACTGAAGGTCCAAGCGATTGAATGGAGTAATATTATAATTATTTCAAACTTTTTGGTGCGCTCGGAACGCACAGACAAAGGGAGGAGACCCCTGAGAAATGGGCTGGTCGATAGCCGATGGATGACAGACACGGCACCAGAGGCTGTCAATCAATGCCATCGATTTCAGCCCTGGGCCTGTCTGCGTGGCCTGGCAACTTCCGCCGCGCTTGGCACAATGTGGAAATGATATGGAAGCGTGGGAAGCCTGTTAGCTCGTAGATCGGTTGCGGGGTTTGCAGAGACAATGTGGAACTTGTAGCTTGCTTTTAGAGTCGACAGAAACGGTAAGATCGTCCAAGGCTCTCTGGTGTTTGTTTACGTACTATCAACCTTAAGGGATGGAGTTCCTCCAGGACAAGGTCCCTTTGGGCCGTAATCTTTTTGGACCTCGGTATATCTAAAGGCGAGCAAGCCGAGTTGATTGGTCTATACGGGCATGTGAAGAGAGGGAATATCCATGAATATATCCCCGAGTGTCAGTTTGCCATGATAACCTGATCTGATATTGCTGCTCCCTTGGCTTGTCTGTGAGCCACTGAGATATTTCCTTTATCGTGGATTCACTATAGTCTACGTCATCGAGATCCGAATTCCACAACCTGTAGTCGATCTTGATTTATTTGGCAACCTTCCCAGTTGTTGAGCGCATCACATCCTAGGTCGATATTTCCAGCCCCAACTACTAACCAATCGTCCTTTTCGGTCTGTCTTACCTCCATTTCTGGTAATTTTTAGTCCATGATCATGGATAACCCCGTTACCTGGTCCGGTGCTTAGCCAAGGCGGAGACACGGAAATGGTGGAAGCTCGCGAGTCAGAGACCAGCACCCAAAAGAAGGCGCCAGCAAATACCGAGAGTCCTACTAATCCAAGCCTTAGAGTAGGTCTGAGGCTGGCATCACATCCGTCCAAAGAAGGAGTGGGCCAATACCTCATTTCCGGGCGATCACATTAGAGCCGAAAGCTAACACAAACACAAACACGCTTGACGAAAAAGTGGACAATATTGACATGCTTATCTACTTTAGCAAAGTTACAAGCTTAACGGACTTGGATAAGCTTGCGAGACTGATTTCTCAAGAGTCCAAGCTACCTAGCTCAAAGACTCATCTTAACTGAAAGGAACTGAATGGTGATGTTCTTTGAAACCTGAAGGCAGCGAGGTTGGAGAGCTAAAGACGAATGAGGCAAGGCTAGATACACGAAACGTTATCTTCTAGAACCTGACCAAGATGATCTTCAGGCATCGTAGATCTAGGCCGCAACGATATTCCAGAAAGGTTGCAAGAGCCTGACGAGGGGGAAACTTGCTCACGCCTCATTGACTAGCTTCTCATCTCACTTGTCTGCAGACTAAATCCAGGCTTGCAGCCTTTTAAAACATGCATTTCAGACTCAACCAAGAAAATTCTGCGTCACTAGTTTTATCTCATTTACTTAAATAGCGGTAATATGCAGCCATCGCGTGCTGGTGGAAGAAAAGATCCGTCCGTCAACGGTTGGGCTGGGGCTCTTCTTCTCTCTCGGCAAGCCTGGCGTGGGTATAGCAAAGGCCAGTAATTGTCTCGCAGAACAAGCATTGCGGCCATTGAGGGTCCCCACGCCAAGAAGCATGAAAGTACATACTTGGGTGAGAAAAATCCACGATATGAGTTCTCTCTTTTCCCGGCGCCCATATAACCAGGTTGCCATCGGATAGGGGATCACCACGGCATCCATCCTGAATCCCCAGCGGACGATCTGATCTGCCGTGAAGCCTGAGGCACCCCTGTTTATTTTCCAAGGTAGCTGCCTAACGTGTCGTGTACTAATACAGTAATTGTTAAGGTAGTCCAGGTTGACTGTGCCTTTTTCTGTAGGTCCCGGCTGTCTTCTAAATCTCCTTGGCGGCACACAACTTATGCAATGAAAGTACCCAAGCATGACAACTCCTTTGTATAGGCTGATGCCTCTAAGCCCTCGTGTGCAGGCTCTACAACAAGATGCAACGACAGAAGTTTTGACTCTCTTTCCCGTTGAGAAGAAAGAAGGGTTATTGACTTATGGTTTACCCAAGTCATGTGGACTACTGTGTGAGGCTTTGTTACAAGATCTGGTAATATTTGCCCTTCCGTTATTCTTGTTCTTGGAGTAACTTAAACCCCTGGTTTCATCACATGTTAATGCTTTGTAGGAAGAGGATCTCAAGTCGTGGGCTAGAGGGTTTGGAATGGTCATTAAAGATCTCAAAATGCCTGAAATTAGCCCCCAGGCTTTTCGTCTCGAAAAAGGCAACACTTCGACATTGCTAAAAGGGTATACTGCAATTGTCGTGGCCCTCGGAAACACAAAATACGATGTTGAGCTCGTTTCCAGAGACAAACGGTCTTCGCAGAAGGAGACGTGGGAACCAACATCTGCCCTTCATCTCCGGGAAACGGGGCTGAAAGCTCAAGGAGGACACATAAGGTTCCTCTACATCCCTCTCCACCTGGAACCCATATAGACTTTCCGACAAACGACAAGTTCTATTTCATGATGTGTATCATATCATGTTCTGTATCCGCGCTCGAAACGACACTCCAGGTGCTGTCTGGGCTGCCCGTCGACCTCGCCTTGGACTTCGTCTGTGACTTTGATCTCGCCTTGGCCTTCGCACCGCCTGGCTCTAGAGCCTTTTCGATCTGTTGTAGACTGCCGATTGTGAGTCCAGAAATCGACACAGGAGTGACGTGACATCGTCACCTACCTAACCTTCCCGTCACAGAGTTCATAGACGAGACTTGGGATTCGGAGTAACTCTGAGGGCAGTTTGTTGTTTGGACGATGCGCAAAAGCAGACTCTCTGCGCAGTATCGGGAAGCATTCGACGGTAAAGTGCTGGCCAAAAGTAAAATACGAGTTTACTAGTTTGTACGTTGTGAGAACAAAGATTCTTGTATCAAATAAATCGAGCGGGAGCTCAAGACAGCCTACCTCTCAATGGGAGCTCATATGCCCGTGGTCCCAGTACTTTAGCAAGTTCATCGCCAATCTGTACACACTTGGGCAGTGCAAATCGCTTGGATCTAAGAGTATCACTGCCTCCAGTAACGCACTTAGCCATGGCATCCATAACATCGTTTATGGTAAGGCCCTGATCATGAGCCACGTGACAGGCTGCGACCATTACCATGCAGTGAAGCTGAGTTTCTCGTCCCTCAAAGTCTTTGGAAGCAGCGGCATAGGTCTCGAGTAGAGTGAGCCAGTCCATGTCCCGACGCGACTCAACGTGAGAGATGGTCAGACGATCACGCAGACGGAGAATGTCTTCTAGCGTCGAAGGTCTGTTGTTGTCCCAATCCTCATCCCCTTGAGGTAACTTCGACATCCACGCCTTAACCCATTTTATCTGATCATTCAGACCCCGTCTTCGGACGGGCTTCTGGGGGACTGGCTTTCCGGGTTCTTCTTTAATAAATTCGGCGGTAAAACTTGGCGACTGTGAAGAACTCATGATGAACGGATCCGCTAGAATTCTTCTAGATCCAGGAACCCGGATAATGGAGCATCCATGAATATCATGAAGAACCGCAGGTTGGGTTCCCCAATGTGTCAGACAGCGGACTGGTTAGTCTATATGGGGGGCTTCCAGCCGGCAGCCGATTGTGCCGCCGAATTTTTGACTTGAGCTCAAGGAAGATTGCGTCCGCCAGGATTCTCATCTGTCGGGTGCATTTGAGCCACACCTCGCCTTACTTCACGCCCTGGTGCTGCTCCTGGGAGGTGGGAGAGTGGGAGAGTGTCGGGTTCATCGGCAGGCATCAGGAGCACAAGAAAGAAAAGCTGGGTCTGTCTCTGTATTTTGCAGGGTCCGTTAACAAAGAAACCGAAGCCATTGTGTCATTCCCACTGAGAGGTGACAGTGGCGTCTGGTCATAGGTCATTAATGGGGTGCACCCAGACAAACCGAATCGTCCAATGCCACGTCCTTCTCCTCAGCCTTGCAAGAGCTTTCCAACTCTGGACAGCTTCGGATGAGGGCCAGTTATGTTATTAATGTGAATGTGATTCTGATTTGCATAAACTCCCCTCGTAGATCAGCGAATATGATGCCCCTCTTCCCAGTCTGCGCAGCCTGGTAGCCCATGTAGTCAGGTGGGACAAGGTTTTTCATTGGCTACGAACCATCTCAACCGGATAATTTCATGATTGAAAAGGATTTTCTTCCCAAGTCCCCAACGGATAGAGACCTTCCTTGGCTGGGCCATCGGTCGATAGCGTATTACGCCAGGACCAGCCTACCAGTGAGCCGACAAAAAAGACAAGGGAGAAGTGACAAGAGCAAACTTCCGCAGACCAAGCTTACGCCGTACCTGCAAGCTGCTGTATGTACCATGCCTCCGATGGAGACCTGGTCTGCCGGGGCAAGGGGAGTTGCTGTTCCGCAAGCTCCTCGCAGTTCCAAAAACTCGGGCTAGCGAATGGTATCAACCCGGATTTAACCCCTAGATCTACGGTGAGGAGCGCTTGTGGCCGGACTAGGGCCTTTGGGTTGGAGCTTGTTAGCGTCGAGAAAGATATGTGGGCTTGCAGAAGCCAGAGGGCTTGTTTCAACGGCCTGACAAGAGGAGTGCGGCTACAACTCAGAGTCTAGCGCTGTCGATCTAGCTGTTCAGGTTGCCAAGTTCCGCAGCTGACGAGGGTCTCGACAGCCTCATCCTCCCTCATGCTGGCGGATGGTGAGCTGCTTGAAGCCGCTGCACCATGAACTGTCGCTTGTCAGTCCTCCGTGTGTCGTTTAGAACTTTTTTACGTCGCTGGATGATGATCCTTCCGCAAACAAACAACCTCAAAAGCAACGTGGGCATGGGTGGGTATGGTGTGGTGGGGTCTCGATGAGTTCGGTTGCGCGTGGGGTTTTCTGTTGGAATATTATGTCAGCCGCGCGCGTGTCGTGAGTGTGGCTGCAGCATAATTGTGGCGCACAATCGTGGCACAGATAAATCTGCCAAGCCTGATAAGAAACGGCTGACGTTTATCAGGGACAGACGCAAAACACCCCTGAAAAAAAGGATGTGGACCCGCTCATGCTTAATCTCACCTAAAGTTGAGGACAGCTTGGACTGTCGCAAAACCTCATGAACTTTACCCTTCCAGTCATTCTTTTGCCGCTGTCGCTTGGTACTCATTCTTCTGCGCTCCTGAGCGCATCTCATTGTTCAACAAGCCTGTGACGTTCGCTCGATGGCGGTTCGCTCCAATGGACGGTGATCCGGCTGTTGACCCGGGGCTTGACTCCTTCAGCTTGGCTTTTCCTTTGCCTTACCGTGTTGGCTTTATTGCAACTTTGGGTGAGCAAGAACCCTATTCTGGTCACATTACCTGTTTCTAACTGATGATAGCTGTCTGGGGATGGGGATTAAACCTTCATTGTCTCTATCTTTTCAACGTCGACGTTCCACAGTTGATTCGATATCCCGGTCGAGCATCGCCGCAACATATTCCGCACCATGGCTCGACGTACCGCCTCGCGATTGCACTTTCGGCGTTGTTCGCATTATCCGTGTCTCTCTTTTGGGTTTGCACATGGGGCATACCTGAGCGTGTCGTTGCTTTCGGATGGATGCCGTTGACATATCTCACTGCTTTGATTGCTATGTTCGTTGTTCCATTGAGGAATCTGCCCAGCGGAGGAAGAAGAAGATTCTTGGCAACTTTGCGACGCGTGAGCTTGGGTGGGCTTGCTGAGCCGCAGGACGGCAAGTTTGGGGATATTCTGTTGGCGGATGTGTTGACATCGTACGCGAAGGTTTTTGGAGATCTCTTCATTACCCTATGCATGTTTTTCTCGGCGGAAGGTTCGTCTACACAGCGACCTGATCGCAATTGTGGAGGAACAGTGCTCGTACCATTCATTATGGGAGTGCCGAGCTTAATACGATTTCGGCAGTGCTTGATCGAGTACTTTCGAGTTCGGCGAGCCCCATACAAAGAGTCCACAGGATGGGGTGGCCAGCATTTGGCCAACGCTCTCAAATATTCGACTGCATTCCCCGTGCTCATTACCAGTGCTTGGCAAAGGTCGACAGAAGACCCCGACTCCAAAGCAGCTCTTCACAAGGCTTGGCTTGTTGCTGTGCTCATCAACTCTCTGTACTCTTTCTATTGGGATGTGGCCAAGGATTGGGACATGACGCTTTTTTCTCCGAAGCAAGATCGCGAATCACCCACTCATCCTTTTGGACTTCGAGATCGTCTTGTTTTTAGGTATCCTAACCTCTACTATCTAGTGATCGGTATGGATCTGATGTTGAGATGCACATGGTCCATGAAGCTCAATGGACGTCTTGATAGGTTCAGCGATCTAGAGGGAGGCATCTTTCTGATTGAATTTCTCGAAGTATTCCGTCGATGGGTATGGATCTTCTTCCGTGTCGAGACAGAATGGTTGAGAAACAACTCTTCAGGTCTTGGAGTCGACGATATCCTACTTGGAGATTATCAAGGCAAAGACAATGAGGACGATTAATTGCGTCATCAACGAAATTACTTGGGGACCAATGACAACCCAAACGGCGGCCAGCCCGGTCAACTGGGGCGGGCTGTATAGAAATTACGGCTTTCACTGAGATACTCGACCACGCCTCTGGACCAAGATTTGGACGCTTTCCCCTAATCCTATGCTCCTCACCAAGTCAACATTCCTCACTGAGGCTTTGTACTGGGCCAGATACCCTAATAAATCAGGGTTTGGCCGGCAAAGGCTTGAGTTGCCACGAGGCCATTCCCGGTAACTGGGAAAGTTTACAGATTCATGATTATGACCTGACGATCTTACTATCATAGCCTAGATGGCTCGTCCCGCGTCTACTTGTGATAGCTTTGCCCCTCCTGGGCGAAGGTTCGATCTAATTACAAATATAGCTATATCAAACGAATTTAAGACAAATTGGAACTCCGTGAAAGTTGACGATGCTTCCGGAAACATATAATGTTACAATGTGGTGAATCTTGGAGGTACCGGCATCGTGGGCGCGTGTGATGGCGCCCTCTGACTTCTAGCGACTACTTTGCAGCGTCGTTTCTTTTTCTTGTCTTGTTTGTGGACATGGCCACACGGCTTCTAACGATAATGGCTTTTTGCAGTGTGCGTGCTTCTCAGGCCGCCACATCCAGATGCAGAAGATGCTTTGAGATCTTCGTTCACTTGACCGAAAAGGAAGATGAAAAGACCGACTTTTTCCTTGTGAGCACTTCGCGAGGCTTGGGCGGTCAGTCTTCGCAATCAAGACACTTGGAAGGGAAAAGCTTGCTGGAATGCTACTCACGGTCTTGGCCAATATGTGTCGCTCGACTTACTGAGCCTAGACTCAAGCCTCCCGCCACAACCCGCTAAATCCCAGGTGACTCCGGAGGGAAATGGGATTCTATAGGCTTGATCACGTCGCCGGACTATGACGGCTCAAACTCACAATTGCCTGGAGAAACTCTTAAGATGTAGTTGGCGACTCAAGGCTACGCAAAACGAGGCTTTTCCTCCGTCTCGCATTATCAACACTTGCTTTGCTTGTGCTTCCTTCGAATTCAACAACACAGTAATTTCAACGACATCGACCTCTCAAGGTGATATCAAAGGATAGGCAGTTCTTTTGGAGGGGGTCAGCTCGAAGTTTGCAGTACTTATCCAAGACAAAGGGAACCGTGCGCTTTCAAGGTTAGATCGGGGACCAGCTTCTGTCGTTCGCGGGACCGCCATTGGCAGCACAGGGTTGCAAGCCGACAAGTCGTCCTGCATGCAGGGCCCTGACCCTGCGATATCCTGACGCGGCCGACTTACACAGCAAACGACAAGATCGGGCCATCGACAAGTGCGGACAATCCACCAAGATGACAAGTTGCACACGCCCAGTGAGCAGTATCGAACTCGTACTGCCACCTCAAAATGCATACCTTTATCGCAATAGGCCTTTGCCCCTACCTCCAACGACACTCTCCAGGACTTCATCAAAGGCGAAACCACCACCAAGATTCAGTGCTTTCCCACAAACATTAGGCCCAGGAAATGATCCTAAAGCATTACCCCAACAACCCCCTGTGATTGTTCCCAAGGCTTTAACAAGACAAAGGGCATCGCGTATGAGTATATCGGGCACTACTTCACTCCGTGAACGAAGATCATCTCAGAAAATTCAACAGATTACGGGCCACGACGTTGGACCTGGTATTGATTGGACGTCCGCTATATCTCGACCTCAGTATTCACCTTCCATTTCACCCAAATCAATGCGAGACGACTCGTCGAGTGGTTACGGCATCTCTTTGGACGAACCCATATTTGATGATGAGCCTACACCACTCGCAGACTATCAGCCAAGATCTTCTGACAGCAGCATGCCTCCTCTCGAGCCAGACTGTGATAGCGTGTTGAGTACTCACAGCTATACATCTCCGGAATCACCCAAAGCCCAAAGAGGATCTGTTTCACTACATATAGCTAAGACAAAACGTCTGAGTAGTGCAACATCAACAATGGCAGCATTAGAACCAGTTTCCAACCTAGAAGACCCCTTCGATGAAGATGTTAATTGGCAAGCCGGGTCATGCTACAACTACTTCAGCGACCTCGAAACAGCGGATGAGTATCATCGCATTGCCACCAGATTGGCCAACAACGACAAACGGCAATCTATATACGGTACTTCTTCTCTTACACGATCCCGCACCTCGCTCAGTCGACGTCTCAGTGTTGGAGCAAGATCCCTCTTTACGCGAAGGAAAGACTCGGCTTTGTCCGCGAGCTCTAGCCGAGCATCGCTAACGGCCGCCAGCTATCCTACAAAGGGGCCCTACTCACCTTCAATACCTCCTTCATCAGAAACTGGGAGTGTTGTTTCTCCACCGCGTAGTACGTTTGAGATCGATGACGAAGACGAGCTTTATGCAGATGATGGCAGTATGAGGGAAGTCGTCAAGGATTTCTTGGCGCGGAGAAGTGAGGAGCGCAACTCGATGGAACTGGGAATACCTCGTTCTATACCACAGTTTTCGGAGAAGTCACCAGAACACAAGTCTTTGTCAAGAACAGGAGTGCAGGTCAAGGACCTGATCTCAAATGCGCGTGATGGAGCGAGGTTGATTCAAGCAAGAGGTGAGAGGAGAAGAACTCAGCTCAGAACTCAGATCAAGATGATTCCAGAGGAAGAGGTTGGACGTTGAGTCATAATTATAAGGAAGACATGGCACTTAGTGAACGAGGCCTTGCTTGGTATTGCATTTGAGCGCGGCGTGTCGTATTAAACAAGATTCCCCCAAAATGGTATTCGATTAATGCAACTACTTTATATGACTTGCACTAGATCTGAGAGCAAAGTGAAATCGGCACGAACGATGATCTGCAAGGCCCAAGTTATTCGGCAGCAGACCCTGGTTATTTCTTATACTACCTCTTTTCTGCCTTGACGACTCAGAAGAGATCATATGAACTAATTGTTCAACATGTCTATGTAATGCAACATTCATATAAACTCAGGTTAAGCTTGTACCTTGTTTGCATTGGATTAGTTTGTCTTAGGTTCAGAATTAGAGCCCCAACTTACATGATATTAATCCGCAATATATGTTGATAATGATAGGTTTGATTAATTGATTTAAGCTTGTGGGAATATTCTGGCAAGTGATGCAGCTGTCGAGCAAGCTGGGCTAATCTTCAATCGTTTGTCGAGAACAATAGATCGTATGTGATGGTTTCACTCTTATTCTCGTCGCTCACATTGAAATGACATAGCCTTACTTCGCTGTTGTTGTTACTAAAATATGTGTTTCTTTCCTCCATGCCTAGCCTATCAATCCTAATGAGTACCGTAATACGTCTTGTCTCTGTTTTCCATACCCATTGACTTATTGGTTGTCTTCCGAGCCCCGCCCCCCGCAGATTCAGATCCTCAAGATCCGGAGCCGGAGCGGCTTCCTGACCGAGGCAACTTTTAGTTTACTTATCCCTTCCATCCCAAGGCTCAACCTTTAGACTAACAACTGTTTAACCAAAAAAGAATACATTCTTATAATAAGCCGTCACCTAGGAAGCAGGTTCAGTGACTGAGCTTGTCCTCTCTGGGCGATTAGAGTTTCGGCCCTCGTTGATCACCCATCATGATCTACGATACAGGAGCCTCTATCAATAACGAGACCTCAATTGAGACACAGACTGGAAGCCACAGCATCACCGACGCTGACGTGGTTGAGGCGCTACAGAAGGGCATCCGCGAAGCTACCAGGGAGGAGCTGATCAATCACGGAGAGGCGTCGCTGTATTATGACTCTCTGACCATGTCGCCCTTGAACGCAATGTCCGCTGTGAGTTGAGTTGAGTTGTTCACCTGTGCTCTGCTTGTCATCCGCATATCTCACATCTTGCTGCTTCAATGCGTCTCTTGAGCGACTCTTCACATATATACTGCCGATTGCTGACCAACATCATATCTCGCAAGGCCGCTATTGCTCGTTTCCGTGCATACAAGCCCCCTCCATTCCCACTATGGGATCGTCTACCCGTTCGGAGGCGGGCAGCAGTCTTAGTACTACTGTATGCTGACCGTCGCGGCGATTTACGTGTGGTTATCACCATGCGCGCTGCAAGTCTGAGGAACTTTTCTGGCCATGCTGCCTTTCCCGGGGGCAAGGCAGATGATCTTGAAGAGACACCATGTAAGGCGTTGTTCTCAAGTGGCGCTATTCCTTATTAATTCTGTTGCACAGTCCAAATCGCCCGCCGAGAGGCTTGGGAAGAAATTGGACTTCCCATGGATGATAGCAAACTTCCAAAACCCTTCCGCGTCGAGCATCTTTGCTATCTACCCCCTTCCTTAGCTCGGACACACCTCGTCGTGAGACCATGTGTTGCATTTCTCCATGCGGACCAGCGCACAGCAGGAGAACCGGCACCGACTGTTGAGGAAACTATGATTCCTAGACTTGATGCTCGCGAAGTCGCTGCCGTCTTCAGTGCGCCCTTTTACAATTTCCTCCATGCGCAGGATCTCCCTCCCGCCCCGGGTGAGACGCTGCCTGAAGGACAATGGTACGATGGCTTCTGGAATCACTGGAAAGATCACCCCTGGCGGGTGCACAACTTTTACGTCCCAGTCAACAACCAAAGCATCTCGAAGCCGCGGCGGGATAGCGAGCAAAGCCGTTTGGTTGACAAGCTAGAAAAAGAAGAGGAACCAGATGGGAGATTCAAGGTCTGGGGAATGACGGCGCGCATATTGGTGGACGCAGCGAGAATTGCATATGCACAGGAGCCTGGATTTGAGCATAATGACAGTTTTGGCGATGAGGAGATCATTGCCCATGCGGATAGCTTGGGGGACCTGGGGGAGAAAATTCCAGAGAAGCGGACTGAACCTGGCGATGCGTCAAAGATGTAGAGATTCTGAAGGCATGTGGATAGAAATAGAAACAAGATCGATGAACGTTAAGTCCGATACTGCTAAGAGGCAAAGAGAGAGGCAAAGAGTACTGAACATTGATACTGGTGGATTATGATGAAAAGTGTCAAGCTTTAGGTTTCCATTTGCAATAATTTAGACTTCGCGTGTCCTTTGGGTTCGCCATGGCCGTTTCATAAACGTTCAGCCCCTCTAATGACATGCGTTATCCTTGGTAGCAGAAGTTCGCTTTCCAAAGAATAGATATCCAAGAAATGCGCCAAGAGAAACAGCAATCATAACCCAGCCGTTGTATGTCATGAAAATGAGCCTTGTTTTATTAGAATTGTGAGCTATTAACAACGGCAGTAGGCTCGGCTACTCACATGAGCATGAATGCATAAAAGTTCTGTAGGCCATATAAAACAGCCTTGATGAGGTGGGCACGCTGATCGGCTTGTCCTTGGGATTGTCCTGCAAGGATGGGAGTCGACTCAGTAACGGGAACATCAAGACCTCACGGGAAGACTTAGCAGGGCAATTTCCCCCAAAGAGCAACACAGACAAGGCAAGGAGATACAAAGCAACATTCTGGTTTTGTTCTTGGGGTTCCTCAGAGAGGAAATGTATTTATGCGGTCTTGGAGGGGAGAGGAGGAGCTTACTGGGTGCGGCTCGGACGCGATTATCGAGGGCTTCTTCGTACTGTCGCGAGAGGGAACGGAGAGCTTCGTAGCCGACGGCGAGGAAAATTACAGCGACGAGAGAGAAGAAGAGGGAGGTTGTCGAGCGAACGTGCCATTGGCGGAAGACGATGCAGAGATTGGTGGTGTCCCAAGTGAACAGCATCTACGATGATCAGTATTTGTACATATGGATAGGAGGAGATAACACCATACGTTCATGCTGCACATATCCTTCATGCCTCCTCCGTGGCCATGGTCCATATCTCCGTGGTCCATTCCACTGTGGCTCATGCCGCTGTGATCCATATGTGCGTGATCCATTATCGTGTTATCGTGCTTTTTGTTCGTTTGATCGCTATGAGTAGGTATGTTGTAGTTGAGTCAGAAGTGTCCAAGAGGTGGTCTAGTGTATTGATATAGAGCTGCTGGAATTCATGAAACCAACTCAAACGTGCGCAGGATCAGGCGGACCCCTTCAGATGGTGGTTAGAGGTCGGTCGATAGCGATAGCAAGGGAGTGATGCTGGGTGGGTGGGTGGAATGACGCGACAGGCGAGGTACTTTGTTTGATGCAGTAAAACGTGCGACGACCAAAAGTACGGTGTCTCGGCTAGGTACTATTACAGAGGGGGGGGGTCGTTCCGACGGCCCCTTCGTCCTCTGTACCTTTCCCGACGACTAACAAGAACCAACTGCCGCGGAACTGCGGGGACCCCTACCACGGCTATTTCATCATTTATTGATAATTATCAGTATATAATATACTTCTCTTCTATTATTCTGAGTACTAGGTATCTTCTTGTAAAGTCTCGTTTTATGTAATTGGTTGAAGTCAGCCCCTCCCGTGACATCCGCAACTACTTTACTTACAAATTATCCGCAGTTGACGCCCCTCACTCTTATCAATCTTTGACTTCAACTATACCTTAGCATTTCCACTGTCCACTATATTGGTTTCTCATCTTTACTTATAATTCTATCTCCATACGCGGACATACGAGTAGCCATCTCAATCATGCTTGGGCCACCAGTCAACCTTCCGAAGTGGTGAGTAATCTCTTTGACTCTATACAATTCGAAACAGAATATGGAGCAGACTCACTAATCGACCCATTATGAGTACAACAGGCTTGAAGAAAACTCCCATCTACTACAACCCCCTATCAACAATTACTGTGTCTACAATGAAGACTTCAGTGTCATGGTAACTCACGCTTTGCAAATACTCTTATACTTCACGTTGAGAACATGGCTAACAATTGTCATCAGATCGTTGGTGGTCCAAATGCCCGCACTGACTACCACATCAATCAAACTCCCGAGTGGTTCTACCAATACAAAGGTGCAATGATGCTCAAAGTCGTCGACGAGGGGGAATTCCGTGATATCATCATCCGTGAAGGTGATATGTTTCTCTTACCTGGAAACACACCGCACAACCCAGTCCGCTTCGCGAACACAGTTGGAGTCGTCCTAGAGCAGCGTCGTCCAAAGGACTCACTCGATCGTATGCGTTGGTACTGCGGTGACTGTGGTGAGATTGTTCACGAGGCCGCATTTCATTGCACCGACCTTGGCACTCAAATTAAAGCGGCGGTTCAAGACTTTAAGAGCAGTGAGGACAAGAGGACTTGTTCCAAGTGTGGTACTATGGCTGATGCGGCACCGAAGCCGGGCACTATTCAGGATCCTAATCTGGCGTGATCCATCAAAATGTAGCAAAAGTTTGTATAAAAAGGTCAAAGGGGCGGCGCATGGGTATGAAATGTGGTGATGTAGTAGTAGTTGCAGAAAAATACCTCTCATGTCTTGATATTCTACACACTCATGTCGAAAGTTCTTACTAAGATAAAACTCACTTAAACTTGTTCATCTTTTAAGTCTCGGCAAAACTATATGAGCTAGGCGATTCCTCCACGGGAATCTCAATGGCACCCTCCTCCAACTCCTTTCCGTCAATTCTGACACCCGCTCGAACAACATCACCCGGCACGGCAGGACCAACACCGGCAGGTGTACCAGTAAGGACAATATCGCCGGGGTGGAGAGTCATAACCTTGGAGATGTCGCTCAAGATACGAGGGATCTGGTAGATCATGAGGTTGGTTGAGCCCTGTTGCTTGGTCTCGCCGTTGAGCTGGAGGAAGAGCTCAACATTGTGAGGGTCCTTAATGGCAGTCTTAGGGATAATGTTGCTCAGAGGCAAGAAAGTATCGAAACCTTTGGCGATGTCCCATGGGAGACCCTTCTTCTTGGCCTCATTCTGGGCGTTGCGGGCGGTGAAGTCAATGGCGATAGCGTAAGCTGGAGATGGTCAGCCTTTCATAATTCGTGATAGTCCCACTGCTTGACGCACCTTTGATAGCATCAAGAGCTCCCTGGGTATCAGAGGCCTGAAGATCTCGGGTGAGCTTTCCAATTACGAGAGCCAACTCAACCTCATAGTGCATGTCAATGCCCTTGGGCCTCAGGACGGGACCCTCGCCTGGTAGGACAATGGAAGAAGTAGGTTTCAGGAAGAAGAAGGGCTGCTTGGGTTTGGTGTTGTTCAGCTCAGCAATGTGCTCCCTAAGAGATAGCCATCAGTTTATGTCATAGTGGTTGAGCTATGGGTGAACATACGCAAAGTTGCGGCCGATGCAGACAACCTTGCCGGCCTGCTTGAGGCTAGACGTAGCCTGAGGGGCCATAGTAGCCATTGTGCGTCTCAGAGCGAACATGATGGTTACGAATGATGATTACAAGAAGAGTTTTATCAGTTATAACACTCATTCACTGGCTCAATGGCGAAATAGCTGTAAGCTTAAGCAAGCGGTTTCGGAACTGCTCCCCCGATGGAGAAGCTTCGGTCGGAGATGAGTCCCGGTAATCGAGTCACGGGGTATCTTTGGACGAAGTCAATACATCAATTCCGATCTACCCTGCGCCGACTTCGCAATATTATCAAAGGAGACCATGATTCAATAGTTTCTCCTTCATCGGTTTGCTTTCCGATTATTAGGTATCCTCGACTATTTCTGGTCTAGTTCAATTGTGCAGCCAAAGCATCACCTTGTTTTCGTTAATATAGAATCTTCGTTTCCACATCAAAGATAGGTACATTTGTTGTGACCATATCTAAACTACCAGAAACCCTCGTACATAATACGAACTCTATCTCACGGTGTAAAAAGGAATCGACTTCTCTTCTATTGTAAATATGCAAACAGCATTCTGCCTGCTCGTAATACCTTATGTACTCTTCCTTCTCATCTCCTTTCGTCTGCTCTTTTAATTCCTCTACCTCTCCGTAATACTCTTCTTAGTATATGCGTCCCATCATACCACTCGCTTTCCTTGTTTGCCTCTTGCTTGAAATGGAGATTGTATCAGGAAGCATAAATCCGACTAAATGGTAAGCTATATTCTACCTGTCTACAATACTTCAATAGTCTGAGCGTTACTTGCGCATATATGACTTGAGAAAGATCAACGGGTAGTTCATAGGCACCGTAAGTTACCGTGTTCAATTCCAGTCAGCCAAGCCATTCACAAATATACAGGCCTCCCGCAGAAAATGTCTTGGGAAATAGGATCATTTACATGAAGATTTGGGGCAAACAAGGTCAGGACAGTCTTCATGATCGAATCCGCGTGTCATGTAAGAACCGACAGCAGCATAGTAGGCGAGCAATTGGCATACCCCCTTCACGTCTAGTCAGGCAATGACATGTCAACTGTCTTCGTAATAAATCGACTACCAAGATCTAGGCTAAAGGTAAGGAGCAAGAGGTGCTAGACAAATGACGTTATCAATTTTTTGCAATAACGGGGATATAATACTACCAAATCTATACTTTTGCCCTTATGTACATATAATCAGTCATCCAATTAAGCAACGTGAACGAACGTTCTCTTCTTAGCATTCCTCTCATCGCTCTCCTCCTCCCAATTCTCATCCACATAGTCCTTGATGCTTTTGTCACGAATCTGCATACCCACAACCTTAAGGGCAGCAATGTTAACTCCCATCTCATCCTTCTGGCGCTTGAGAGAAGCACGGAGGTTCACACGGATGCCGTCAAGCATAGCCTTCATGGTGCGGCTGGCAACAATCTGCTTATGGTGCGTTTTCAGCATGAAGAAAAGGATGCGACATGTCAAGGGCATGTTCATGGATCGCATCGCGAAAATGTTAAGGAAAGTGAAGAGGATGGGAACGGAGGCAAAGGGGAGTACCAGCAGTGCATCGTGCAGCGCCGAAGCCTTGATCTTTTGTAAAACAGAGAGGACATAAGCCTCGGCGGTGATGTTTCCGAGGGCAAGGAAGACGGGGTTCCGTTGAGGAGGTTGGGCATGAGGGTTTGTGAGTTTGGCTTCCTCGTACTCTCTGAGTAGGTTGAGATCGGCCATGCCCATCTCGAGAGCTTCTGCTATCCTCTCACCAGCCATAAGAGTCTCTGTGGTCTGCTTGCTTGCCGCAGCAACCTCATTATTCTCATCTTGAGCGTCAGGGTCTCGCTCCAGTGATGTCGTAAGAGTGCTCTCGTATAGTTCCTCAATCTCCTTCTCGCGCTCTTCCTCGAGGAAAATCTGCTCCTCTGTTTCATCCCAGACTCGGATGCTCTTATCATGGCCGGCACTAACCAAGAGGTCGCCGCTATGGGCAACGGCAATAGCCCACACCTCGCCATGGTGACCATCCAGTCTCTGGATCTGCTCGAATTTATCACCATCCCAGTATCGGATTGTGCGATCCTTGCTGCTGCTGAAGAAATGGTGGCCGTTGCCGTCGTTGTTGTGAGGTACGAAGGCGACCTGAAGGATACTGTCCTGGTGCCCGAAGAGAGCTTTGTGGCAGTCACCGAAATCAAGACCCCATATTCTGATGTTCTTGTCGGCTGAACTTGTGACGATCAACTTGCTGTCAAATGAGATATCCATACTAAGAACAGGAAGTTTGTGACCATAAAGATTAAGGTAGAGTTTGAGGGAGTCAACGAAGAAAACCTTGACCGTGTTATCGAGGAGGGCAACAGCAATAAGTCGAGCATCTGGTGAGAACTTGAGGCTGAGAATATCGTCAGAAACCTTGAGTGTTCTCGACTGTTGCAGCTTGAGCTTTGGTGTTGTTCTTCTTGTGCCGAGCACTTCCTCCTGTACGATCTTGAAATCCCAGAACTTGGCTGTCTTGTCAGCACTGCCTGAGACGACGGACTGGCCATCAGGGTGGACGTTGAGAGACCAGATGGCACCCTCATGAGCATCGACACTATCAAGCAGTGCAGCTGAGGCCACATCAAAGAGCTGCAGTTCACCACTCTTGGTGCCAACCACAACGACTTTGTCTCCTGGGAGAAAAGAACAGCATAGCGCATAGCCGCACTCGAATGTCCGAATGCAGTTCTGTGTCTTTATGTTCCAGACCTTCAAGCTACCATTCGATGCAGATGCCAGCATCTTGTCATCCGAGCTCAGCGATAGCGCCCTGATATCTGTTCGGTGACCGGGGAGTTCAACGGATAGCGCTCTCGTATAATCAGGGACGTCGTCCTTCTTTGACTTTTCGCTCTTCTCCTTAGATGGTAGGCTGTAATACTCGAGCAGGTTGTTTGTGGTTCCCACCAGCAGGTGAAGATCCTTTTGTCCGCTAGGGAGGGCCCAGTCAACAGAGCGCACCTTGCCTCCTGTTCGTACAATGACATATTGGACAAAGACGTCGCTAATGTCTGCCTTTGAAACATCCACTGGCTCCTCTGCATTGGTCTCCTCCTCAACGACCCTCCCATCCTTCGCCTTCTCTCGACGTCTTCTTCGCTTACGAGCCAGTGCTTTTTTTATTTCGGCCTCGGACCGTATTCTCCACACATCAACACCCTTTTCTGAGCCATGAACTGCAAAGTAATCTTTCTTTGGGTGGAAGATAACTTCGGTTGTCCTGTCCTTACTCTGTCGATGTAATGTTCCGCGATCCTGAAGATATTGGACTGCAGCAGGTGTATCAACTTGACGGGCGCTCAATGCAAGGCCGTCGGCGTCCAACGACCAAACTTTGATCTCGCCGTCATTTCCGGCAGTGACACATCCACTGTAGTCTGGGGCCAACCCGAGAGCCCAGCACTCGCCGTTTGTCTGCGATATGTGTGTTTCTATGCAGTGCCTTGACGATAGATCCCACAGCTTGATGAGCGAATCTTTGCCAGTCGTTAATAAGAAGCCGTCGTGTGTTCCTTCACCATCAAGGACCATCGCGTGCGCACCGTCTTCATCCTGGACCTGAGGTTCTGGCTCAACAAAATGAAGGCCAGTCACCTGATCCTTGTGTCCTCGTAGCTTAAATTGGCCGACTTCCGCGACAAGATCCCAGATGATGATATCAGTGTCTTTGGAGCCGCTGGCAAGTCTGACACCAGACTTGTCGAAAACGAGTTTTGTGATTGCCGACTTATGACCATTGAAGTTGAGGATGACGGAGGAAATTTTGCTGTCCCATAATCGAATACTACCATCCTCGTATCCCACAGCGAAAACGTCCTTGTCGGATTTGCTTTGCGCAATGGCAGTCACGGGAATCGTGCATCTTTCATCTCTCCAGCGGTTTGTTATTTCGCCCTTCTTGATATCCCAGCAGAGAACCTCTTCATTCGCTGCGACGATCGCCTGTCCCGCGCTGGTTCCTGTTCGGTCTTTCGAGGACCATACAATGTTCGAGGTCGGCGAGGCGACGACGCCGAAGAACTTGCCATGCTCGTATTTCCTATTGAAATTTGAGTTAGATTGAGTCGCTAAGCATTTCTCATTAACTTACAAGTACGACTTCACCATTTTTGAGATGTTGCGACCAGAATTGGCCCTTCTTAAGTTTTTGTCTCTGACCAAAGATCCTAGAATCTTTCCTCTATCCCACGTACAGTAACTTAGAGGGAAATTTTCTTATCGATAAGGATGTTATCCACTTAGGAGCTCTTTGTCACGTGCCTGCTGGGAGCTTGAGGCTCACCACGTAAGCCCCACCACCCAGGCGTCACCTACTGTAGTATACCACCTAAGCTACGAGATAGTAAGGGGATAGCATACAAATCGACCAACAAGATGCTTCTGCTAGACTATCAAAATGTGCTTATTCAGTCGGTCCTGACGGAACGTTTCTCAGGGTAAGATTATGCATACCCAATTATCTCCAAAAATAAGAGCTCACAGGTTGTACGTCAGAGCCCCTCCCGCCTCTATTGACCAGACGGTCAGCGACTTTGATGGCGTTACGTTCCATATCTCGACACCCGAGTCTAAGACCCAGATCCTTCTTTCAATCCAAATACGATGTTTCCCCGACCTTGTCAAGTATGGAGCTGAGGAAGTTCTCCAGCGCGAGTATGGCGACTACATGACATCGGTTGAGCCGGGCTTCGACTTCTCTGTTCTTGTGGATTTGGAGAACCTCCCGGAATCAAAGGGTACAGCCATATGCTCTCCACAGTCAAGGCCGACAATGCTGACTATTGAACAGAGGAACGCAATGAGCTAGCACTCAAATTCGCTCTCCTGAAGCGCAACGCTATGGCTGCACCATTCGAGCAAGCTTACAAAGAGCATTACGCATTGAAGGAGGAGGCTTCCAAGTTTACCTCCGAAGAAGCTCCTCAGGGCGTTCGAGAGGGAGGCGAAGTTAAGGCAATTCACTACCGAGAGGAGGAGGCCATCTACGTCAAGGCCAGCCACGACCGAGTTACCGTCATCTTTAGCACCGTCTTTCGCGAAGAAACCGATCGAGTATTTGGAAAGGTGTTCATCCAAGAATTCGTCGACGCTCGAAGGAGAGCGATTCAAAATGCCCCCCAGGTCTTGTTCAGGAACGACGCCCCTCTCGAGCTACAGGGTGTCCCGGGGGTCCAAGACACTGGGTCTGGAGATATTGGTTATGTGACTTTTGGTAAGTTTTACCAGCTAATACCGCCAACATGATAACTAATTGAGCTGCAGTCCTCTTCCCTCGGCACCTAACTCCTCAGCGCATGACTGAGGTCATCTCTCACATTCAGACCTTCCGCGATTACTTCCATTATCATATCAAGGCTTCAAAAGCCTATATTCACTCGCGTATGCGAAAGCGAACTGCTGACTTCCTCCAAGGTAAATCATTTCCCCTACATCGGCGCATTTGGATAACTAACGGTGCTCAGTGCTGCGCCGTGCTCGCCCCGAGAATGAGGAGAAGGAGAGAAAGACTGCCAGCGGCAGAACTTTCAAGGTGCAAGGAAACTAAAACACTGCACCCCTAGTGGTGTCTGCTCTGACGTTGTTCAATAATTCAGTTAGTTGTTGAGCCTATAGATAGGGCGGTTAGTCGCGGGTAGTTGGTAGTTAAGCGAATGGTACTGTTAAAACTACAATTTGATTTCCACAACAAAGAACAATCAATTGATCAAAAAGCTGGGCAGAATATGAGCCTTCTACATACAGAGATATTGCCAAGTTCCACATATTGGCACCTAATTGACGCGTTACTTGGCTTAGGCACCATCCCCCAATTAGCGGTGGGTAATCGAACTTCAAGGGTCCTTTAGATCGTGAGCAAGATCGCGCCGACACATGCCGACCTTTTTGATACACCATCAGCAAAGACGACCCTGGGGTCGCCACGACAATGATATGGCCGTTCGGATCGCGGGACGCCGACAAGGAGAAGGAGCAGAAACTTAAAGAAGAGGCAAAACGGCAGCATGTGTCATGGACCGACTCGATAAACCGCATTCGATCAGCACCTGTTGATGCAGCTAGAGAATGGGCGCCTGTTGTACTGTTCCCGCTCGCTGGCATGGCAGCTCTACAAATCTATGCAAATTATGTCCGCCGAATACCCGGATCAGCATATGTGCGCCCGAATTTCTTTCGTAACCGAAGCATCTTTGGCCGAGTTACCAGCGTCGGCGATGGTGATAACTTCCATCTCTTCCACACGCCTGGCGGTCGACTTTTGGGTTGGGGCTGGTTGAGAAAAGTTCCTGAAGCTCGCAAAGAGTTGAAAGACCGAACAGTATGTTTCCGATCCAAGTCACCCTATCGCCATACTGACAAATCTTTGGCAGATTTCAATTCGTATTGCCGGCGTTGATGCCCCAGAATGTGCCCACTTCGGACGGCCAGCGCAACCGTTCTCGGCCGAAGCTCTCGCCTGGCTACGTAACTACATCAGCAAACGCAACGTCCGCGCATATGTCTACAGGCGAGATCAGTACGATCGAATCGTCGCGACTGTGTATACGCGGCGGTGGCTGTTTCGCAAGGACGTGGGTCTTGAGATGATAAAGGCCGGCATGGCAACGACGTACGAAGCCAAGCAAGGGGCTGAGTTTGGCGGACGACAAAAAATCTACGAAAGGGCTGAGGCGAAGGCGAAGCAGAAACGAAAGGGGATGTGGTCTGGCAAGTCCAAGGATTTCGAGAGCCCAAGAGCTTACAAGACGAAATGGGCTGGCGTTAACCAAGAAAAAACCGGCACTTGAAGATGCCGAGGATGAATTATGATAATTCTAAAACCATGGTTCGATTCGGGTTGCGTAGCATTTTAGACATACCCAAAAAGCATCCAATGTATTAAGAATGAACCAAGGTTTAAAATCAGTTGGGATATGGGCATGCCAAATTTACCATGTCGATGCCTGGTTTATTTTTGGCGATATAAAAAGCTCATCATGCTGTCAGAACACTAGATTAGGGTAGTCAAACTGAGCAGAGTGTAGGATCAGCAGACATATAATTAGCTTCCATTGCCCTGGAAACATGCATTTACTTATCAATGCATTGAAAGAAACCTTGAACGCATTGGGGACGTTGAATAGTTCTGAGTCAATAGTTGTCTGACACGTTGGCGGACATTGACTTACCCGGCGCCAGAGGCAAGGAAAACGAAGTTGTGTTTTAAGCAAGGGGTGTGATCCAGAGTGGTTTCAGCTGGTGAATTACTTTGTGGTGGTGTTGCAGAAAGTTGTCCATATGAGACAGAAGCAAGAAAACACAACTGCCATTGCTTCCGATTGTGTATCTGTAGCTCATCATCTAGTTTGCACGCTGCTCTACTGGGCCATTATTATGTCTCGTATAACGCTGCTTAGTGGGTAAAGCTGGATCGATTCATCTACATCCACAGCCCCACGACGGATTATTTCCAAGCTTCATTTCAGGGCTACATAGCTCTATCAAAATGAAGGGAATATGAGTTTAAAATAGTTCCATCATGCTCAAGAGCCACCCACTTATTATCACAATACGATAGGAATAAGGCTTAACGAGAGGTATGGTGCCAGATGCCACACCCAAGAATCCTTGCCTTGTTACCAGCCTCCTGAGTTTAGCGCGACTAGAGGTAAAAAGTAAATGGAGCAGCAACAACCGCCTCTTAATGCTAGATTTTATTGTCTACCTAAGAAGCCTAGCCCATTGCTTCTTGCAAGCCATAGCTTGACAAGGGTTAGTACTTCAACGGTCAGAAGTCGAGATCAGGAATTGAAGACCAAAGGTCAGCAGATGATGCAGATAACGCAGCGGCAAACTCTTCATGCAAGCCCCTCCTGCAGAAGCAAGAACATCTCGTATTGAACAGCATCAGCGCCTGCGACATTTCCAAGATCCATTGTTATGGACTGGGTGTAAATGAATTCCATGTGCGCCCGTGGTAGTTTCCTAGCAGGCTTGCGGCGCGAGAAACAGAAGCTCCACTTATCCCCTGGAAGCCAAGGCGAACCTAAACGTGGGATCAACTCTTCCCTCTCTCCTAATTCTCACCTCATCCTCCGCGAGAATTCTTAGCATTAGAGCTTCTGTGAGAGGAGGGGATACTTATCTTTGCATCGCTTTGCCTTGCCTTGCCTTGCAAACTGTCACTCGTTAAACACTGTTTCTTCATCTTCTCCTTTCTATTGTTTGTATTTCCCAGCACAGCCACCGTGCTATTCCTAATACACCGCCCAGTCGACTCTACAATCAACATAACCGTTCAATAATTACTTCGACTGACACTACGGTATTCGCACTCATTAATACCGCTTCCTTTTCTTATCTCGACTTGCTTCCGGGTTTTTCGCCAAGCTGCAGCAATCCGGCATCTCCCAACCATCTTGTGTGGCCTAGCTCTGCATTCCAGCCGTCGTCGACCTGGAGACACGATATCTGATTCCTCATTCTTCCCAACACGCCGCTCAAATACCTGACCGGAGAACACGGACGCGTACAGGACTGACGAGACACGCAATTAAAGAGGCATCCCGTCACCCCACATTTCCGAAGTTGACAGGACTTGCGAGAAACTCACTGTTCAACGAAGAACTGCAAAGTCAATTGATCATTACCGGTGACGAGATCACTTGATACAAGGACGAAGCTCGCCGATAATTAAACTCTGGGTTGCACCTCTCAAGTTCATTGGTTCCTGAATCAGTACGGTGGCGCACTCTACTACCCGTGGCTGCGATACGTACCACAGTCGTACACCTTGAAACCGCTTGGTATGTCTTTTCTTACACTTCTTGGGTACAACATATGATACTGAATTGCTCTGGTTATGCAATTTATTTTCATATGGCCCTTGTCCGCTCTTTTTTCCCACCACTCTATCCATTACGACACTGTTATTTCGGTTGATGATTTGTTGTTTGCCGTCATCCCACCCGATACCCATGCAAACCAAGTGCTTCAGGTACCGCATTACAATAAAAATAGTGAACTAACCACATTAGGCTAGTGGCTAGATCCTCGAAATCCAATGCACGTCGAGAGAACGGGCATCGCCATCGCTAGCAATTTCCCCCATACGTGCTGCAGTAGCATTGCCTGTTGTTCAACTTAAATCTTTCAAACTACGACTTTCCACCTCGATTACATACATTCACCGACTCTTCTTCCCACAATCTCGACCACGGACAAACTCCACGACTACAGAGAGCCTAATTTCTCATTTTCGGGTTTTTGGTCAGACGATATCTCTCCTCGATTCGCATCACTCCCGCTCTCGACCGTTTGAAAACGCGATTCTTCGCCCCTTGATATGGCCCACACTTAATCCTGAGATGCAGGCACGAATAAATTCAATTCCGACGACCACGGCATTTGACTTCCCTGAGCAGGGACACGATACGGATTCAGAGGCCGGACACACCATTTTGATATTAGGTGACGATTTATAGTTATGCGATTACCTTTCCAACGGCGTAGCCCATCGGCACGCCAAAGCCACAGCCTAGGTCCCGTTCTGGGTCCCAGCCTGGCGGTTTTAGCAGCTCTGGCGCCATCTCTCATACATGCCATAACATTCAATCCTGTGCCGTCGCCAAATCTAGACTTCTCTAACCTGGGCAGGATCGGCATAGTTGGAGATTATGATGGAATTTCACTTTATGAATACGAGGAACAAAAAGAGAGCGCTCGCAGCTCCAACGGTAGCGAGTCACTTCTGGCACCGATGCCCAACGGCGCGTTCGCTTCGATATTATCCACCGATGCGTCGATTAGAGCCATGTGCTCGTTCCAGCTCAGTAACGGAGATATGCAAGGAGTGGTAATTGGCGGTAATTTCACGAGCCTGGATGGGACGCAGTCAAAGGCAGTTGCTCTCTTCAACCCAAACACGACCGAGATCACCCCTTTGGACGGAATTGAGGGCGAGGTCAACGCTCTATATTGCGACCAGGAACGAGACACGGTCTATGTGGGTGGCAATTTCAAAGGCGCCAACTCTACGAATGCCATTGCCTGGGTTGGTACGGATGGATGGACAAATTTGCCGTTTGCTGGCTTCAATGGCCCTGTAAAGGCCATCACAAAAGCTTCTAACGGACACATAATTTTCGGCGGAACCTTTACAGGTCTTGGAAACTCGAGTACGCCCAACGGCTCCTCAAGCCAGGTCATCAATCTATCGACAGCTAACATTACGGACGAAAATGGATCCTCTGGCACCGATCCCAAGGACATCGTATGCCCCGGTTCTTCTTCGACTCCTTGGTTATTGCAAGACGACACGCCAGGGTACTGGGAAGCGGATTTTTCTTTTGGGTTTGCGCCTACCAAGCTCAGACTTCGGAACACGCGCCAGGAGGGTCGTGGCACCAAGACCTTTCGCTTCCTTGCGTATCCTATCAACGGAATCATGAACTTGACCTACGTCGATCCTGAGAGTGGTAACAACGTCACCTGTACTAGCGAGTGCCCACTCCGCGACGATGAAGATTACCAGGATTTCACATTTGTCAACCGCGTCGGCATGAATAAGTTTCGCATTGCTATTTCCGATTGGTATGGCAGTGGAGGTGGTCTGGAGAGTATCGAGCTGTTCCAGAGCGACATCTTTGCCTATGCTATTACTGACTTCAACGAGCCCAAATGTGGTGGAGTTAAGAACCCAGCTTCGGCTACGCACACTGGGCCTTGGAAGGTTTCTCCCTCACTAGAGAGCAGCTCCGAGTATCTGACTGCCGAGCTCAACGGTGACGATGACCCAGAAAAGGTATCTGTTACATTCTTTCCCAACATCATGGAATCTGGAAACTATTCTGTCAACATCTACACCCCAGGCTGTCAAGCTGATGACACCTGTGCGACTCGAGGCCGCGTTAATATTACCGGAGTCATGTCAGGTGATAATGATAAGGATACTAATTTTACATCGACTTTATATCAAACAAACGATTTTGATAAGTACGATCAGATATATTTCGGATACATTGAGAAGAGCTCGGGTTCATTCACCCCCTCTGTCACTCTCCGCCCACTTGCAGGTCAAGATGTCAACACCCTTACAATTGTCGCTCAGAGGGTTGAATTCACTCTTACCAACTCTACTGGTGGCCTCAACGGTCTCTTCGACTTCGATCCTGAGCAAGCAGTAGTCAATGCCACCAGTATTGTGAACTCCCCTATCAATAAACTTGGCGCAAGTTTTGATAGGGCCTCAGGTGTAGGCGTTTTGGTCACGGATAGTAATACTACCTACGTTGGTGGTAACTTCACCTCCAAGGATCACGACAACATCCTCGCTATTATCGAAAATGACGATGTGAAGGAGCCTGGTGGTGGTTTGAATGGTGAGGTCTTCGCTATGTACCTCAACGCTACACAGCTCTACGTCGGCGGTGATTTTTCCAACACTGCCAACGGACCTGTGACCGGCCTGGATAACGTCGCAGTATACGACACCAAGGAAGACAAGTGGAGTGCTTTAGGAGCTGGCCTCAATGGCCCTGTGATGCATGCCGTGCCACTGATGCTCAACATCACTGCCGACACTCCTGAACTTGTGATCGCTTTCACAGGAGAATTTTCTTCATGCAACTCCTTCGACAACTACGATGCCATTTCTGTGGATGGTTTCGCCATATGGGTAGCTTCTCAAGGCAACTGGTTGCAAAACATTGACGGCAATTATCCTGCTTTTGATGGTTCACTCACAGCCGCTGTCCTAGATATTCCCATGGACGGCGGGTCTCTGTACGCTGGAGCTCTATCGTCCGCACAACTCGGTACAAACGGCGCTGCTACACTCTCAGATGATGGTCTTGGTCAGTTCCCTCTCAAGATCCGTGCCGCTACTCCGTCATCAAACTCATCTGCACTGAGCCGTCGAGATATTACTTCCTTCAATAAAAACACCACAGGCGTTGTGACCGGTATATTTTACGACGAAAACGATTACAACATCACCATCCTAGCAGGCCATTTCACGACCGAGTCGACAAAAGGTGATAAGGTACAAAACATTGTTCTTCTTGAGGGTGACAATGTCACTGGACTTGGTTCTGACATTTCAAATGGTTCTACATTTGTCGCACTCGCTGTGCGGAATGGTATCTTGTTCGCAGGTGGTGATATCAGCGGCACCATAGACGGAACAGACATCCGTGGCCTTGTTTCATATGATCTGGAGTCAAAATCTTTCAATTCGCAGCCCGCCTCTGTATCGGGGGCCAACAGTACCGTCGCAGCTATTGCCGTCCGCCCTGGAGATTCTGGTGACGTTTATGTTGGCGGCTCGTTCGATACTGCGGGTGCATTGGACTGCCCTGGTCTCTGCACCTACAATGTCAACTCTGGCCAGTGGAGCCGTCCAGGTAGTGAGCTTGAGGGTACCGTTTATAGCCTCTTGTGGCTGAGTAAGAACCAGTTGGTTGTTGGCGGTGATCTCCGCGGTAACGGATCTGACCAGCGCTTCCTTGCCAGCTGGGACGCCAACTCAGAGTCCTGGTCAAATTTCCCCGGTTCCGAAGACATTCCAGGGCCTGTTGCGGTCATCGCGCCTGGATCAATCGATTACGACCAGCTTTGGGTTGCTGGCACTTCGCTCAAGGATGACAGTGTCTTCGTAATGAAGTATGATGGTGAGAAGTGGCATACCGCCGGACCTTCCCTCTCTTCAGACACCATCATACGCGGCTTGCAGGTCTTTTCGGTGACTGAGGATCACGAAGCTGCCGACTTGTTGGACAAAAACCAGGTATTGATGTTGACAGGCTCCATCGATATCACTGACTTTGGAGTTGCCTCGGCAGCTCTCTTCAACGGCACAACATACCAACCATATGCGATGACAATTAAGGCGGGTGATGGTCCAGGCACTATTGCTGGCATCTTTACCCAGCGTGACAGTTTCTTCAAAGAAGGTAAGTTTATCACCGATCTTGTGGCCAAACAACCGTACTAACCCCATGTTGAGAGAAGCATATGGCCCTGGGCTTTGTGGTTCTTATCGGACTCGCTATCGCGCTTGGTCTGATGCTCCTCCTCGTCCTTTGTGGCATTATTCTCGATCGCATTCGCAAGAAGCGGGAGGGCTACGTCCCTGCACCTACGTCCATGTACGACCGGGGCAGTGGAATGCGACACATCCCGCCTCATGAGCTCCTCGAGTCTCTTGGTCACGGGCGAGGTGGTGCACCACCACGTGTCTAAGCAAATGAGAAAGAGAAAAGAAAAGAAAAGATTCCCGATTTCTAGGGGATGTCGTCATTTTAGCAAGCTGCATACGTGTCTGATCTGATACCTTTGGCGTTCTGGAAAGGTGTATGGGATTGTTTTCGGACCAGGGAAGTCCATTGCTATTTTCGAACATGGAGATCCAATACAGGTCCCAGCATGAGCATATGGGCTCTTGACACCAAAAGTCGAAACCATATCGTTCAAAAAGCTTCGGCTTAAACCCAAGTCCCTACTTCGGCTGGATTCTGGAGGGGGCCATCTCCAACGGCAACCAGTTTACCTCGACGTCTTCGAGACCTGTTCTCTCAGTACCTCACCGCATTTCTCTTGTTTTTTTACTTCACTTCATGAGGTCATGACCCACCGGTTAATGTCTACCTGTTTATTCTTTCTCGTCGACACCCATACATAGGTGCCTTTGTCGACATGCCGTCTTTTATCGCTGTATATTACCTTCTTCTGCGCAGTTTCCGACCCCTAGACTGCTGAGGACCTCAGGTTTTGTGCCTTTGTTCCTCTTTCAAAATTCCGTTGCTGTGAGGGCGCTGGAAGGAGAACTTGAATTATTTGAGGGCTCGGGATGGTTATCTGATGGCACTAGTTGAGAATGATTTGGTCGATGGCGCTGCGGTTAGAGGAAGCCATCTAGCACCGAGCATGGTGATATGATACTCAGCTGACCTAGAGTAGCTTAATTTGAGTGGTTATAGTCTCCTGGACGTTCCCATCTTCCATATACGTGACTTGTTGTGGAGAAGAGATATTATGTCTCTGTAAGATTTCTACGGACTTCTCCCTGGTGGTTGAATAGGAGCAGGCCAACACACACACATATATATATATACCCATTTTCTTCAAGGTTCATAATCTACAACTTTGAACTGCGGCTATATCTCCGAATTCGCTCATAACTCCGTGGGCCATTTAATAATACTTGCTGGTGGTATTGTTTCTTGAGCAGGAGAGTTTGTGAATCTCCCTATTCACTAACTGTAGTGTTTCTTGCAACATCCTGGCCTTTGTGCCTGTTTCTTTGTGCTCTTTCAGTGGGACTATACAGATGCGCGATGCTACGTAGCATAGCATTTGGGTTCGACATCGCTCTCGTGTCAGCCCATTCTTAAGACGAGCCTTGACTCTGTCTCATAAGCAAGTGGCCGAGGCCACACCGATTGGAGCTTTGTGTTGTAGCAGCCGGGGGGGGGGGGGGGGAGCTTGTCTTATCTTGTTCCGGCTTGTCTTGCAAGCTTCCTCTGTCGCGGTAAATGGATAACACTCTGGGTTAAAACATAAGGGAACTCTCCAGAATGAGTTGACTGGTTCCATTTGGTAGTCAATAAGTGAGGCGGACGATGTCTTTTGGTTGTCCCTGAATAGAACAAGCGGCCATGCACGTTTGACACAACTGCGCTGCGAGGATGCTCCTTGCTTAGAATACGGCTACCGCTTAAGTGACGTGCCTCAAGACCGGCGTTCCTGGCCTAGAGCTAATAGGCATATGAGTTTCGAGAGGGTCTCGTATCAGAGATGTTCACATTATTGGACTGTCAACCCCTCGATGGTACATTCATTTTAAATTTGTAGCCATAGTTCTTTGTTTACGGCTACCCTAGACCACAAGTGTCGCATCTCTTGTCATATGTCTATACATACCTCTTGCATCACATCATAGTTACAGAACGTGGTATTGCTCTCTCTGTCCCACTCTACTGCACCACGATACCTCTTCATGGAAATACATAAAGCAGGGGGGGGTTTCCAAGGGCTCAAGACTCACACTGCCATCTCGTGTATAGCAAATATCCACAGCAAGGTCGAGTGTCGTATCTGTGAACCCTGTGATGAGTGCCAAGGAAACTCTGTTTTCCTTCAAAGTGGATCAGATCGGGTTCAGTGAAGACATCGTGGTTGGGCGAGACTCGGAAGCACAGAACCGCCGTGTGTGATGCAATGCTTACAGCAGACTAATAATGGCGGTAGCAAAAGACAAGGCACAAACAATAACGACAACTACCTGACGTTAACCTAACCTAACTAAACAGCCTTGCCTGCGATTGTGCTGAGGCCTTACTTGGGCTTGTGAGTTGTGAGGGGCATTGCTCCCTAGTCTCAAGTTAGTAGCAGATCGATGACGCTGTAGACATGCCTTATCACCCCGCCGCAACCCTCTTCCGTTTGTCTCTAGTTAGGTAGGCAAAGCGGTTCACTTAATGGTTGGTTGTTCACCTCTTCCCTGCCTCTGCCCAGTAATGACAACCCAAGCAGGATTCCAAGAATCAACACCAACCTGAAGTCAGCATGCTCCATGACGCAAACTCTTCTCTTTCCTTCCCTCCTTCATTGTCAAGCGCCGGCCGAAAGCTGCAAGGACGGATGCAGTCCGAAAAGCCAACTGCATCACGGAAATGGGGCCTTACCGGCGCCGCCACGGCATCATTAGCAACACCCAACGGTACAGTACCATACCTATTATCTTGAGTCTTCTGAGTATATGTACAAGATGATGGACTAGCAAGCAGCGCTCAATATGTAAGAGGAACGACACGAGACGACACGGGATATTCCATGCCAATGGGCACCACCTGAGCCAACCACAGCAACGTCTAGTCAGTAAGCCAAGACAACGCGTAGTCTAATAGTGGACGACGTCGATACTGTAGGTGCTCAGAAGGAACAATATGAGATCAACGCGTTACAGGGACCATTGCCGGTGGCAATAGTGGACGAGAGGGTGTGGAGTTCACGTTCGCCATATGCAAGATAGAGCCCGTCACTTCAAATTACTCTAACGCCAGCGCCGCGGTAGTTGTGTTGCCCAGTGAATGATGGCAATTGCTAGAATCCCATACAACAGACCACCGGTATACGTGTGGTCGTACATATCGCCTTGGCGAAAAAACA